>NW_022196892.1:1411462-1526675 GCF_008632895.1 Mastomys coucha | reverse complement strand
TAGAGGGGAAACTGGGAAGGGAGAAATTTACATGTAAATAAAGAAAATATCTAATAAAAAAAAAGAGATTTGGGAGGAAGACCCCATAGATAAATGAATGACCTCCTGAGATCTGACCCAATCACAGAGGAAGCACTTCCCACATGTTCAACTTCCCCTCATTGTGACCTTTAATTATTGTAGCACTGGCCCATCCACTCACCTACTTAGCTCATAGAATAGTTACAGGAAGATATAAAGTGTTTTCCTTCATTTAATTTTAGCCTCTTCCCAGCCTTTGTATAAGTTCTCCAGAGCAGTGAACCTAAAATCAAACATGTACAACTCATCAGATTAGCAGCTCCAAAGCTGTGCATCTCTGAAGAGAGTGGATTTCAAACAAGCTCATGATGTGTGTAACTGATTCCTAGGCCACACTTGGAGTAGTGAGGTGTTAGTTAACTGGGTAAGTCTCATGAGGGAAGAAGCAAGATGGCTAGTGTTTCCCTAGACAGAGTAAGTGACATATTTTAGTGAAAAGAGAAAGGTAAGTGAGTTGAATTTTCTTCTGAAATCTCCAACATTCTTGCCTGCTACACCAGCAAGAGAGCACTTGACCTGATGTCAAGGTCCAATGAAAGGTAACAATTAATTGGAAAAAAAACTTACCAGGGAATTTGAAGGCTAACAATCATCTTTTATTAAGACAAGGAGAATCTCAGCAGAGGAATGACTGATAGAAGAAGAGACGAAAAAAAAGAAGTCAAATTTGGAAATTATTTAGATTTATCTTAAATGTGAGGACAAATTCATATCCCCTGTGAATTCATTCAGCAGTTTAGCAAACAGCCTCTGTACAGAATGAAGGAAATCGTATCACAAATTACCTAGATTCTTCAGCAAATACTCAAAATCAAAGTACTAGTTGAAGTCTATGATTTTTTGTTACAGGTGAATATTGTGTGATGCTTTCAATTTTTGACCTTAATAATATTAACTCTACAAGCTTAAGGAAATATCATCTGAATGAGGTTTGGCTCCACTTTAGTTGAAATATAATTGCAACATCGGAATGAAAATCCCATTATTATCTCATTAGTATAACACCCAACTTATAACAATAAAACCCCTCACACATCTGTCCTCTGCTCCCCATGCCTTTCTCCAGGAGAACCAGTTTGCTAGATTGACTAATATCAGATGAAAGCATGGCAAATCAAAAGCATTGCCACCTGAACCTATCAACCACATAAGGGTTTTCTTCACATGTGGAGTTCTCCATAACACATGTACAATAGTTGTTTATTTAAGGAACAGGAACAACAAATACATTTGTGTACATACGTGTACACAGGAATTGGCATACATCTCTATTGAGGGTAAAGTATTCCAGTACTTGCCATCTCCAAGGCAAAGACCAAGAAAAGCCAACAATGTCATTGAGTTCATTTTCGAAATCTGGAGAAGCAATGGAGCTAATGGTGTAAATCTCAGTCCATCGATATGATCAGACAAAATGTACCGGTTGAAGTACTGAGGCAGGAAAAGGAAAATGGGAAAAGGAGGGCGTCGAGGCTTGGTCCCTTTGCTTCAGTAATGCTATGCAGGATTGAATATGCTCATCTCTAGTGGGAATGGGGAGCACATTGTAATGTTACCCAGTAGTCCAATAGTACAAATGTTGACCTCATCATGATCCTTTTATTTTTAAGAATTCTTATTATATATTTCAAGAATTCTCTATTCTATGTGAGTTACAGGAACCAAACTTGGGTCATTGAGCTTGGGAGAAAATGACTTCACCTCCTGAGTTATCTCAGGCTCTCATCTGAAAACTTATTTGTAGATACATCATACTGCTTAATCTGGGCACTCTGTATAGCCCAACATATGTGAGACACAATAATCAAGGTGTCTCCTGTCATCATTTTTTAATTTTTAAAATTTTTCTTCAGTTGTTTTGTCTTTTTTTCTAACTCTCCCCAAAAGAATTTTCATCTTATTACCAGTGGAATAGTCTGGGACCCATCTACTTATTACCCAGCACAGGTTGCCAAACCAGATAAGCTGGTCACAAAAAGCACTAGAGTGATGCACCCTGAGGATTTCCTATAGGTCTCCTTTGGTTCAAGCAAGCACAGGTACAGCAGCAATCAATCTATCTGTTGAGCAGGACCTCTGCCTGTCCTTAGGCCTATGGGGCATGAAGTCTGTTTTGTGAATCCCAATTTTAACATTGTAAAACTCAACAAGCTATTTCCTTAAACCAGTAGTTCTGATACTAAGGACCTAATCCAAATATAGGAGTTAGTCTCCCACATTCATATTAACCCAATAACACAGAATCAGCTGGGGGTTTCAATTGCAAACATTTATAAAAGGTTCAGAAATCAACAAATTGTCCAAACTTGAAATTTGAAGACAAGTTTAGTTTAGACATGTGGGGATGGAAAAGATGATCATAGGGGAAGGGAGAGAGAAGAGGGGAAGAGAAAGAACACACCTATACATGAGTCCACTGGCCACCAGAACCAACTGCATTTTGCACCATGTGGATAGGCACCCAACTAAGGGGGCAAAGTGCTGTTTAGATGTGAGTTAGCAGGAGATTAAGCTCCTTGGTGTCTGTGTGGCAAGCAATCTGATGGAGTAATAGTCTTTGGAGTGAGACAGATTTTGTTTCAGCTCTGCCCATTCCTCCATGTTTCACACTGGGTAAAGGATTTGTTCTTCAGAATCTTAGTTTTCCTAACTGTGATGTATATGAAATGATAACTGTATGTGTAATGAGCTTTCAAGGATTCCATGTGTTAATGCAGGGGTGCATTTGCTCCCACTGGAAGCCCACTGATGAGGCCCACTATTATTATGAAAAGCCAGGCTCTCTGGCACACAGAGCATGGACCTGAACCAATGCTGACAGGCAATCTCACTTAAAGAAGGGAGCTAACCACAGATTTTCAGGGTAATTGAGCCCTGAGATCTGAATTATTAGCCAGTTCTATCAGCATGCTAATGCATCTAAATTATATAAACCAGTGACTTGGGATACAGAGGCCTTGGTTAGACTATATTCACTGGAGAAGTCATTTTAATCCAGACATTATTTCAGATAGAGTATAGAGACTATTAAATGGTACACATTAGTTAGAGATATTACAAATTGTATTATCTTTTGGGATCAGGGTTTTAAATATCTGTAAGTTGAAAAATCCATAGCCTAGAACTCAGGAATATATTCCCATATAAGTACCCTTTCAAAAATAGATAAATTATATAGATTCTGAGTAGCATTTCTAAATTCCTTGCATTAGATAAAATAAAGCATTTAAATACATCTTGTTATAGATTAAAAAATTATTTTTGAGATGATAGTAAAGAATTAGAATCATAGACAAAAATAAATATTAAAATAAATATCAATGTATCCAAAATAATAAGGCTTTAAAACCTAAAGCCTAGAAATCTCAGGTAATTGCCTAATTTACACATTTGACATTTAGTTATACCAACAAAGGTGGTGCTGATTGTCTTGAGTTCAGGAGGCAACAGGTATTTTTATAGACACTCACTCACAGTTTCTAGAAGTTAGATTCACTAGTAAGTTTTATCACTCCTTTTAAAAGAAAAAGTTTTATAATTGGGCCCTACTATATGATTTCTCATTCTACAAAGTTGAGCTACATAAAAATATCATTATTATCACACATACATACACTAAATTAGAAATGAAAAATTATGAAAGTAAACATTATTTAATGAAATGTGGTTTGTTAAGTCCAGTTGTCATTTGACAAGTCAACACTTCACATAGAAATCTCTTCTCTAAACTTCACATGAAGGGCTTTTTTCTTATTGTTAAAGCCATTAGATCACCATCAAATTCAATGTCAAGAAGTCTATCATGGTAGGGAAAAAGCAGGGACACACGAACACATTCTCAGGATTTATTCTTTTTTTCCATATAGTAATCCCTAAGATCATTTTGTGTTTAGTTGTGTACTAGCTTACTCTTACCTGGTATTGTCAATGTGGGCACATGTGTGCATGTGTAGACTCTGAGTAAGTGTATGTGTGTGTGTGTCATAAGACTATGAGTGTATGCATACATATATGAGCATATAAGACTCTGCATGTGTACATAAGACTGTAAAAGCATATGTACACATATAAGACTGTATTGTGTACATAATATTGTATGTGTGTATAGACACAGACTGTATATGTTTGTGTGTGGGTGTATTTACATACAAAGTGTGAAGTTTCTTTGGGCAGAATTAAGGATGTTTTACCTTATACATCCTAAGAGGATTAAAAAAACTACCTTTGAACACATGATGACAAATGTTTATCTTCCATCCCAAAGAAGGGACTTCATAAACATCATCTAAACCCTTTAGTGTCTGAGATGTCAGAGCAAAGATCAGGCTACAACCATTGGTGTTATCTTAAATAAATTGAAACTAAAGCTTGGAAACTCTCTTGCTCTTTTAAAACAAATGTAAGGTCCTTCCTACATAGATTAGCTGTCATGTGGCATGATACATTTTATCAATACTACTTGTGAGGCATGGCCCTGTAAGTCTCTAAAAACTGAACCTCTGTCTGTTCTTAGACATACTCAGTGTAACTCAGATTATTAAGAATTTAAGGTTTCATATTTCTTCTGTCATTACCATTAGGCCAACAAAACTTTAAACAATATAGGTCCTCTTCTGGGCTCACTAATTTGAAATATTTGTGTTAGAAGATCATTAATTAAACAATTTTAAATATCAGTATTAACAGAAGTATTTAAATATCAGTATTAATAGAAGGAATCACAAGCAATTGAGAACAATCATATGTGGACACCATCATCTGAGCTAGGATGTGGCTGGGAGACATGGCTCATTCTGATTCTAATGGATTTGAAAGCAAAGCTCTTAACCCAGGCCTTAGTCTGCAGAGTTTCTTCATTTCACTGAGGTTATGAACACATTTGAGAACTCCTGCAATTTGAGTAGCAAACACCAGAGCAGTGGAGAGTATGACTCTTCCAAGGGCATTTTTCTATTTCATCTTCTGTGCCCCTGTGGGTGAAAGGAGACTGAGGTGTGGTATAAGCCTCACTTTTATTAGGGTCTGAAAAGAGAAATGAATCGCTCAGGTTTTATGATCATAGCAATATGTTGGTCTGAATTTCTTGCCCAAGAAGGTGTGGAGTCAAAATGACCATAGCTTTTAGACCAATCAAACAATGGATTCACATCTACATTGGGATTTTACCTTTGGACAACTGAAGTGTCACTTTTACATTTTCTCTTTTGTTACTTCATGAGCATCTGGTGAGCCAGAATCCATCAAGGTCCAAATACGATACTGCCCACTGAATATTCCAGAAAGGAGAGACCAAGACACAAGAGCTCAGAGATGCAAGTTTAACATAGAACCAAGTAAGACCCTTGAAAGTCCATTCTTATCATCATTTTGTTGTAGTAAATTCAACAGTAATAATGAGACTCAGTCCCATAGGAATGCACTAGTAGTCTAAGAAGATATCTATGAATAAGTTATATAAACTGTGAGTCAAGATATTTAAAAAAAAACAGAATCATGAAACCCTATGTGTTAGATGTAGACCATGTCTACCAACTCATAAAATACACTTATTCTACTGATGGCTCTTGCTAGGCATCTAGTAGAGAAAGAAGTGGCTCCTGCTAACTGATCTCACTCTCATTGAGTTTAGAGTCTTGTCGAGGATGTTATAGGAAACAGGCAAACAAATGTACCAAAAGAACACAAACAGGGAAGACACACTGAAGAGTGATGTGGAAAGATATTGTGCTCTATAATGCAAACAACTCTACACTGTAGAGCTCTACAATGCTCTACAACTAAATGTTATACTCTTCCAGGATAGAACGGTATGAGTCTGAAGTATCCTGACACTACCACCCATTGTGCTGAATATGACCAGCCCCTTGCATGTTAGAACAACCTCATCAAATACATAGAGCAGGATTGTCTGAAGAGGCAACACAAGAGAGCAGAGAAGCAGCTACTCTGTGGGTTGGCCTGAATCTGAATTCTAGCTCCACCATTTATTAATTAGCTATCTTTGGGCCAGGTACATGCTTGCATTGGCTCTCTGTTTCCTCACATGACTTAAGGGAGAGCTGCTCTTACTTCAGAGTTTTGTCAGAATGTAAAATATCATCACTCTAATGCTACACATACCAAGCAGGAGGATTGAAAGTGGTACCAAAGAAATTAGCCTCTACTCTAATGTTCTGCATGGGCTTTCCCTTGAGGTGAGTTCTTTCTGGTGAGCCAGGGACTTTCTTTGTCCTCCTCTCCATGCCCTTGAAATAGAGATCTGTCCTGTTACTCAAGATGAATGAGCCAGGCAAACACAGTAGCTAATATCCTCTGCCCTTAGGTACCTAGAAAGTAATAGTGGAAGTGGAGCTACAGCTCGGATGCTGCCATGTTACCAGTTACATTCCTTTAATCAGGAGGAAAAGGTATGCCATTATGTTAATGTATCTGTTGTAAATTATCTCAGGGCAAGTGTGATAGTACCTTTTTAAAATATAGATTACACATGCTGCCATCATTCACACCAAATCTGAGGTGCTATGTATGCAGAATGGATTCCACATACTAGATATTTGTTGACAAATTCCTTAATGTTGTCCTTTGCTCATCTATAAAATATCCAAGAAAGTGACTCATGTACAGAAGTTTTTTGGGATATGGCCATGGATTATCTAATTTGACTCTTCCTATAGAAAGTCCTGTTTACTCAACATACCTTCTAGATCTTTCCTTGGTTCCTCCTGTGATATGATTCCTCAAAGCTCACATGCAATCACAGCTCTAATCCTTGAAATAGTTTTCACATGAATTGCAGGTTACATGATCCTTGCCTTTTCTTGGATAGTCAGTAGCTAAGCTTTCATTAGCTAATGAGCATTCCATTCTCAGCTACAAATGGAATAGACAAAATGCTTGATTGGCATTGGGATTTATTATGAGCCTTTGCATGTATTATCTTAATTTATTACAACTCTATAAGGAAAATATATAGAGATAACCCATTTTGGAGATGAGGAGACTGAAGCTTAGCACACTATTTTCAAAACAGCCATAAAATTGAAAGTATGTCATTTACTGTAGTGTCACAGTGAATAATATATCAGAATTTAAGCAATTTAAAGGGGAAAAGGTTTGTTTTCCTTGTAACTGCATAGGCTTCATTATCATGGTGGGGAAGGAATAATGGATCAAAGCTCTTCAACTACTCTATAATTATCTCGCATAAATAAAGTACTGATAGGAATACCAGAGCTCAGGGCTCTTCCAAAGGTTTTTGTAACAAAAGATTTTATAGTTTTATTTAGGCTTTCAGCTCCAAGGGCCAGGCATTCCATTATTTTACATATAACAATATATTTAACACTAATCATGGACTTGGTACTCTACTGGTTTCATACTATTTGCTATATGGGTGCATGAAAAAACGTTTTCTGCACAATGAAGGGAGACATTGTCATAAAACCAGCTGAAACAAGGTAAGTGTCTTAGAAGGAAGAGCCATGAGGTGTCAGGATGCTCCAAAAGACCAATAGGCCTGCATGCAGGTAAGACTGCTAGGGGTCTATGCGAATTTAACTCTCTTTTCTTGGCAAATGATACAGGATTGGGGGACCTTATTAACAGAGGCAAATACATCAGTCTGGGCAGAGTAGAGAAGGCAGTATGACAATATCCTTTCATGGGATTAAAAAGTTGAACCCAGCTTTTAGTATTTAAATATGACACACGCACTAGAGCAAAAGTTAATACATTTGGATGAAGCCAAATACAGAGTTTCATCTGATATAAATCCAATCCATGAGCACTGTATTTTTCAAGGTCTCTACAAATTAGGACAACCCAGGATGTTATCATAAAGGAAGTAATGATTGAATATGGGCATAGGAAAATGAGAAGGGCAGGTACAGTGGTTTTGGCATATTAAAGGCACCCTGTTACCACTTTCAGATGTTAAGAATTAAGTGCTCAGCCACACATCATAAATTACATTGACATAGGCAGCAATCTTTAGTTTGGGGACACTATCAATCTATGGTGAATCTCCAATGGAGATTTGAGGAGAAAAAGCCCTAGAGAACACTCCCCTGTGAACACTGCTGGGGTTGCCAGAGACAGACCTCCATTGAAGACCAGGAATTAAGGAAAAACTGTGATTTATTCACAGGGCCTGGATACTTGAGCTTGAGCAAAAGAGAAGAGCGTGGCATGCATCTGGAAGGACAATTGTAACATGCCGAAATCATTGCAGACCTTTGTGAACATGGAGAGATCAAATCACAGATGTGGAGCTGCAACCAACCCACATCTAGCATGGGAATCATACTCTGTTTTGTTCTCATGGCATGTTTTCATATTGAGCTTCTATTATGATAGATGGTACTGGTTTTCCATTTACTTAAAGATAAAGTTTCCTTTCATAATACATTTAAGTTTTTAAAAGTGAGTCCATTTAATGATAAATATAAACAACCTCACAGATGGAATGGGGAGCAAAGATAAGGGAGGAGTGATGCCTAATGTACAGGAAAGCCTTCAGCAGAATGGGCTGCAGCTGGCAGGTTTTGAGCAAATGAGTGATAGGATCAAGGCTCTGCTCTGGCAGTTTAATGTGCCTTCAGTCTGAAGAACAGATATAGAGAGGGAAGGTGGAGGCCAGCAGGCAGAGCCACTAGGACCGGACAGGCAGGAATAGAGGGGAAAGTACTGAGGCAAAACAAATATAATCAAAAGAGTTAAGATTTCACGCCACCAAAGGTAAGCACAATACTAAGTGGAAGATAACAGCTGCCACTAAAATTGCCTTTTAAAAACATCTATTACCAGGAATATTAGAACCAATGTAGCAAAATAATGGGACAGTAATCAAGGCCTTTTAACAGGTTGAGCACTTACATAATTCATCTCCTGTGAGGCCAAACTCATGAGCATTTATCTAATGTGCCCTGTCCCCCCTACCACACCAGCATTTCTTCAGAAATGCTCCACACAGCTAGATTTGCCTTTCAGATTCGTGGTAAAAGTTTGGGAAGGTCATCCAAGCGTGGTGTAGAACATCAGGAAGTCAATGTTCATGCCCTCACCAGACACCAGAGTGGATGTATTTTCACAGAGCAAGGATACTTACAATGTGTGTTTAGAGCTTTGAAGTAAGCCAGAAGAGCTATTTTCTTGAACCTACTACTAAGCTAGAGAAATGGAATCAAATAGACATAATCATCTAAGTGTCAGAAAAATAATTTGAAATTACGGGTCAGGAATAGTATACATTTATTTATCAAGGTTGAAACAAACCTTATGCTGGCAAAGAGCTGTCACTACTGCCTCACCTTATTCTGGATTGTGTGTGCACATACCTCCTGCCTAAAGCACCCCCACACAATGAGTTTCTAGAGCATGCTTCGCTTCTATAGAAATTATTTTCAATTAAATTCTCAAGTTCTGGTTCCCTGAGAGTTTTAACCATCATGTTTTCAAATGAACCAGCGATTCATAGGCATCAAGAGAAGGAGGAAACCTATCAGATCATCAAGTCCCTCCCAAAAGATATCTAAGGAGTGTTCCCAGCAGTTCACTTTCAATTGCTTTGTTCACTTCTGGTTTTAAATGACTCCAGTGATGGGACTCTTCGTCAATCTAAGAGGCCCGTGGGAGCCTTTGCTCAGCCGAAGAGTCCTCATTTTAGAAAACATATTCTGATATGAAGTCTTGTTACACTGCCTGCCTCTCCCACTGGGCCCTTTCTTCTTCCCTGCATTTATGCCCTTCAGCCCCTACTGATGCCAGGGAATGGCAATAGCTTTCCTCATCAATTACTCTTTTCTTCCCCCTCATCACTTTTTATTCTTTGTTAATCTGAAGATTTCTATGCTTCTGTCTGTGTCTCTGGTCTGTGTCACCATAGTAACTGCAGGCTTTGACAAGCACGTCATCTCATCAGAAACCCTTGAAGGCTGCTTCTTGCCCTATGGCCTTCAGCTCCAGTGCAGAAGGAGACCTTTTAGAATCTTGAGCACTTTTTAAGACCTGATCAAGTCTGAGAGTGCCCACATAATCACCTGCACAAGATAATCTCTCAGTAAATCTCTGGTGTCAGGAGCTAAATTCTCCACAAGGAAAAGTTGCTGAATGCCATCATACACTCAGAAATATAAGAAAGAGAAAAGTAACAAGAAGAAGCAGCCAGGTGTACTCTCCATTAATTGTTCTGTGTCTCTGGGTCTCACTTTGCAAAGTTGTTAAAATGGGAGGTTGGACCACAAGCCACATAAGGACATTCCACCTAAACACTAATGCCCAGCTCCAAGTAATGAAGAAGTACTAATGATGGCCCTGCTTAAGCTTGTCGAGTTTATCAAACAAAAATACATGGTGCCACTTACACTGGGATTTCAGATATATTAATAATTTGTTGTATAAGTGTATAACATGCAAAAATTGAAATATAGTTCTGCTCATCCACAGCCCTCCCCCCCAAAAAACTTTTTTTTCCCCTGAAGGTGAAATATAAGTGCTAAACTTAGGAGACTGAACAGTAGCATCATTTAAACTGAGTCGCGTCAGGGCAGCCTGGACAGTAGAGAAAGAGCCTTTGCCTTAATAAATAAAGGTAGAAAAGGCTAACTACACACACACACACACACACACACACACACACATGAACACATGCACGCACATGCACACACAAGTGCATGCACAAGAAGGGCGATAGATAACAGGAGGAGAAAGAGAGAAAATCAGGGAAGAAAAGAGAGGATCAGAGAAGAGGAGAGAGGAGGAGAGGGAAGGAAAGAGAGAGAGAAAGGGGGTAATTAAGCTGATATGCCCTGTTGTTATTTGGCAACCACAATTTTTCCCACCTTGAAATATTACCTTCTTTGCTGATGCTTGGCAGTTATGGGGCTGAGTGGACAATATTCCTAATATATCAATTAAATAACCAAATATCAAGAAAGAATTAGCCTCTCTTGGGGATGAGCATCCTTATTGGCTTTCCAATTCAGACTAGTCAGCCTTGAAACACACACACACACACACACACACACACACATACACACACGCACATTTACACACATACATATATACATATACATGTAGATACATATACATATATATGTATATATGGAGAGAGAGAGAGAGAGAGAGAGAGAGAGAGAGAGAGAGAGAGAGAGAGAGAGAGAGAGAGAGCATTCTAAATAAAATAGGTAGCTAGGATGATAATGTTCCTCCATAGACTATCCAACAAGAACTCAAGTCCAGACATTAGAAACCTGCTTTCTAACTGTTGGCCTGGGGTGTCCAAAAGACTACCAAAACAATATTTTATTGCCATTGCCCTTGGTTGTCTACCAGAACTTGAGGGTAAATCCTTTTCTTTCTGACGATACCATACCATGTATTTTGTACATGAACTTGAAGGAA
Source organism: Mastomys coucha (assembly GCF_008632895.1). NCBI lineage: Eukaryota > Metazoa > Chordata > Mammalia > Rodentia > Muridae > Mastomys > Mastomys coucha. Next base: position 1,515,194 of record NW_022196892.1, on the reverse strand, counting down.
TTGAGCTGGAACTGACCTGGAAGTCTCCTCATTAAGGACTAGCTCTCATAGTATTGGAAGGGACTATGAAATATACTAAGAGAGAAAAGCAATCAACTGATCAAAAGTATCAGTAAGTATGATACCTATGAAATACAACAATGAGCAGCACATTATCCTCAAAGGTTCTATAGTGGCACTTCTATTTTGGTAGTAACCAATACTCTCTAATTAGGTTTAAGAGCAACACATTTAGAAGGAACTCATGTCAAGTACTCTAAACCTTGTCAACTACCCATGACTTGGTGAGGTCGTGGGCTTAGAGAAGAACCTATTACCAGCACGTTCCTATGCCAGGATAATTCCTAAATACTAAATCCTTATGCTGACAGCTAAATATATAGCTCTCAACCCTCATCAAAGAAACTCTCTTTAGAAGCAGAGGGAGACAACTACAAAAATAAAAACTTGTTCAAATATAGAGAACTAGTAACAACAGGGTGCACAGTCCCAACTCATACGTCAACAAGACAACCCTTATACCTAAAGTTCAGAGAACTCCTTGGCAGAATGGGTGGAAAAATTGTAAAAGCCAGAAAACAAGGAAATTTGCTATGAAACTTATCTTCTATAAATGCCAGGGAAACTGCACCTCTGAAATCTTAACAAGACAGTAGCCCAAACAATGACAATATCAGTTGGCATGCCAATGTGAATGGTGGAAATCTCATAAGGCCCCACCTCTAGATGAAAAGCTATAGGTGACTAATGACTGCTAAAGAGGGAGAATCAGTCTTTCCCCTCTATGAGTACCCTAACTGGTTATCCAGACCTTAAATATATACACATAGAAGTAACATAAAATGGGCACAGTACATTGTATTTAATGATTTACATTTAAATTACATATAACAATAGTAACTAATGGTAAATAGAGATAATTTATGAGAATATAAGAAAGATGTGGAGGTTAGAAAAGGAGAAGTAGTGGGAAGAGCACAGGGTACAATAATCAGTTATTAGAATGATAAAGTCATAATATATGTATATATTAAGAAATAACCTACTGAAGCAATCTCATACAATTAATTTATACTAATAAAATTTGAGGATAAAAAGAAACTAAAAAAAAAGGGTAAAACTACAGGCTAAATGTAGGAGTAAAAGTAACACAGTCCAAACAATCTCCACATTTCTATATTGTATCTATGAAGGACCTAACCACAGCCTTTGATTCATTAAAATACAGCTAGCACAAATGGAGATATACCATGAGTATGAAGTGTTTGCTATATTTCAAAGGCCTCATTAACAGTCTAATATTAATTGTATTAATTAATATTTAATATTAATGGTGCTAGTTTAGGTGATGCTAGATAAATAATGTAAACCAACAATTACAGTTTTATTCTATTTTCTTAGTGTGTCTACTATAAAATTGGCAGAACATATGCACTTATCATTGCATTCCTGCTGGACAAATTCTTTGAGTTAGTAACCAAGAACAAAACTCAGCATAAGAAAATGAGAAAGGTTTTCTGCAGAAGAAGCTTGGCTGCTATAAGAAGGTGCTCAATCTTACAACTACTCCAAACCAATTGTATGTTATCAGTGCACTAAAATGCCATCATCAGAGGAGCAAACACCAGGAACACAAGCCACATCTTCTGATATCAGACCTGGCATGGGGCAATAGGAACCTTTATTCATTCCCACTGAAAAAGCAATTTGGCATTTGGCTATAAAACTGAACATGTGTACAGCTTGTGAACCAGCAAACCCTCACCTACATATTAATCTGAGAGCGCTGCTGCTGCTGCTGCTGCTGCTGCTGCTGCTGCTGCTTTGTGATGCAAGGCATCCATCAAAATGCTTATAAGGTTATCAGTGATGCCCTAAGCTGAAGATGACTTAAATGTCTGCCAGTTCTCCAGTAGTCAAACCAATTGTGACATATTCTATAGGTTGCAAATCTATGTGGAATACTCTAATAAAATGAGTGGATATTATGAACATCTGAATAATTTAGAGCTAAGAGGGGACATGTGTCTCTTTAAAGAAGAAAGATCACACAAAATTCAGAGAACTCTATAGCAGTGAATGAATGAGACTGCCAGGCTAGGAAGGATTTGTAGACAATAGAGCATCACACATTTTTTATTTCCTCAATAGATGGCGGGTCCAGAGGGGTTTCCTCTGATTCCATTTAAAAATTTAAAAATAATAATAATAATACGATCCTGAGAGACAGGTAGCATGTGGAAAGATTACATTTGATCAGAAAACTGCCTTCTATTTTATTTTAGTTACTTAGTAGGCTTTTGTGAAACAAGGTCTCTTTGGCTGGCCAGGAACTTGCTATGTAGACCAGGGTGGCTATGAACACATAGGAATCTTGAGTGCTGAAATTAAAGGTGTACAACACCACACTGTGCCTACATTTTACTTTTAATGACATCTATTGATGACACTATGTCCTACTGGTTTTAACAACATGTTTTCTATCCTATCTTTCTTATCCTAGTCTATATATATATATATATATATATATATATATATATATATACACATATGTGTATATATACATATATATATACATACATGTGTCTGTGTTTGTGTATGTATGTGTATATTTATGTGTATTTATATGAGTCCACACAAACACACACACTCCATCTAACATAGACAAAATAAATAAATAAACAAATAAATAAATAAATAAATAAATAAATAAAGGGCTTGCCATTCTTAGGTCTTGACTTCACTCAGTCACCAAGAGAATGCCACTGAAGAAAAGCAGTACTCTCATTCCCACTTGGCCCTAGAGTGAGGAGCCTTGAGGGTGTATGGTGCTGATAGCAACTCACTCATTCCCCAGTGTCTCTTGACTAATCTTTATTTATGTTCTTGTCATGGTTAATAAGTGCTAATTGGAGATTCTCTTGAAAAAAATTTGAAGCTCACTGCCAATATTTTTGAAGATATACAAGCAAAGCAAAGAAGAACATGCAGACATAGAGATATATTTAGGGGGCCAAGGTAGCATAGATAATATTGCAGGGCTCAGCTCACATTGCTGAGGGGCACTGGGAGCCAACATAATAGACCTCAGAATTGAACTATTTCCTTGTCAAAGTACAATCAAAAGGTTTTTTTTTTTCTTTGACAGATGTCAAACTGTTTCCTACCACTGGGTTATGTAAGCATTTTCCTTAAACTGCCTAACTAAATCCCAAAAGGAAATGTTAGAGCTATCAAGTGTAACTTATGTTCTTTCAATTAGAACAAAAAATAAACTCATATTGACATTTTCACTTCCATGTTTGGTACAGCATTGTGCATGAATGCTAACCTATGGAAACAATCTAAATGTCTAATGACAGAATAATAGGCAACAAATTAAAATTTATATGCAGTGGGATATTATTCAGCTTTAAAAAGGAACTTTTGTCTGTGATACTGATGAAGCTCTGGGACCTTAAGTAAAGAAGTTGACACAGAAGAGACACTGCATAATCTCTTTTATACAGAGAAACTCTTAGGATCAAATTCATAGTCACAGAGATGTGTGACAAGTACCAAGACCCGAAGGTACCAGAGAAATGGAGTATACATTTCCATAATAAGTAAGTTAAATAAATACTGTCTTCTGTGCACAGCTGAGAGATTGTGAATAGTGTACTTTATATGGCAAAAATGGAGGGAAAAAAAGTTTAATGTTTCATCACAATAAAATATAAACAAAAACATTTGAGACGCCAGAATTGCTTACCTTGATTTAAACATTATGTAATTTGTATACATGTATGAAAACACTACACAGTTCCCCATAAACACATGTCAGATACAATTGAAAGGGCAGAACTTTTAGTTGTGACTCACTCTTGGAAGCCAAATGCCTAGCAAGGTGATCATGATGAAACACATGCATGCATACACACACACACACACACACACACACACACACACACACACACACACGCTCACATACACACTAACAATATGAGCTTGTAGATATCTTAATTAGCTTGACAGTGGTGATTATTTTACCATGTAGACCCTCATAAAAGTGTCACGTTGCACTCTAAATGTCACACTCTAAATATATACTGTTTTTTAGTCATCACTCATACCTTTATAAAATTAGAAAAATAAACAAGGTAGTTTTGAATGTGCAAGCAGTCTGAACCATTTTTACCTTGAAAACATTCATTCCGCCTGAGGGCACCTGTAGGCTTTCCTGGTCAAATCACTCTTAGTAAGATCTTAAGGGGTCTGCTAATTTCATTGATCCTGAGTAGGCTCCTCTGTAACTGCCAGAGGATGCTGGGCCCTGTTTCTCAGTGTAAACTCTAGCTTCAGGATGTGGAGAATCAATGCACTCACTGTTATTCTCACCAAGGAGTGGAACAATTACTAAAATCTATTTGCCAGTAAATGTGCCTTGTCTTGTAAATCATTGGGTCGTTAACCTTAACAATTTCAATGTGCCTTCTCTATCCAATTCAATTAAAGTACCAACCAAGGTAATGCTTAAGAATACATTTCAGGCAAAGAAATATATTATCATGGTATAATATTCTCATAAATTAAACAATTCACTCCTCCTCCTCTTGGAGAAAGGACACTGAATGATTAACACAGAAAAGGAAAAACAAAGGCAACGTTTCGGAGAGACAGTTAGGGATTAGAGTTAGGGAGAAACAACATCCAAGGCATGATCACACGCATCACTTCTGCCCTCCAGCACAGCTAAAAATCATTAGGGGAGAGGGGAAATCCTTCTGTACCCTTAGGAGTTTCAGCCACACCTCTGTGTGTCACAGATGCATGAATTGTATCATTTGGGCAAAGTAGTCTATCTCTTGGTCCTAGTTTCTGGGGACTGTAGCAGAAAACCTGAATATGCACTGAGTCCTGAAATGGTACATGTTTTGCCTTTATTGCATTATTTTTTAAACCAAAAGTCCATTTTGTCCCTGTGAAGGGCCAGAGCACTGCTATTAAGAATGCTGAAGACACACAGGCCACAGAAGCGGCAGGGCAGTTGGGACAGGATCCTTTCTATCTCTATCTACAACTAGGAAGGCCAGCTAATCCACAGCCCTCTGTGCACCTTTCCCTCAAGTGGAGAGCTTGTCTCCAGGGAGTGCTCTGACCTAGGGACTCAGGCCAGATCGCCATTTCCCCTCCAGTGACTTTCTAAGGTGGGACCAGCCGGGAGACATAGGCTACAGTAACTGCAGAGCAACTGGGACAGGGTGCTTCATTCCTCAATCAGCACCCAGGAGGGATGCTGATCCACAGCCCTCTGTACATGAGTCTTACCAGGGGAGAGCTGGTCTCCCAGGAGTGCTGACACAGGCTTATAGACTCACAGGAGGAATATGCTCCAGGCAGAGACAGCAACATTTAACACCAGAGATTAACAGATGGTGAAAGGCATATGCAAGTATCTTACCAACAGAAACCTACTTGGCATCATCAGAACCTAGTAATCCCACCACAGCAAGTCCTGGATACCCCAACATACTGGAAAGGCAAGATTTGGATCTAAAAATAATATCTCATGATGGTGATAGAGGAATTTAAGAAGGATATGAATAACTCCCTTAAAGAAATACAGGAGTACACAGGTAAACAGGCACAAGCTCTTAAAGAGGAAACCCAAAAATCCCTTAAAGAATTACAGGAAAGCACAACCAAACAGGTGAAGGATTGAACAAAACCATCCAGGACCTAAAGATGGAAGTAGAAACAATTAGGAATTCACAAAGGGGAGACAACTCTGGAGATAGAAAACCTAGGAAAGAAGTAAGGACCCATAGATGCAAACATCACCAACAGAATATAAGAGATAGAAGAGAGAATCTCAGGTGCAGAAGATACCACAGAAAACATTTACACAACAGTCAAAGAAAATGCAAAATGTAAAAAGCTCCTAACCCATAACATCCAGAAAATCCAGAACACAAGGATAAGACCAAACCTAAGGATAATAGGTATAGAGGAGAATGAGGACTTAAAACTTAAAGGGCCAGTAAATATCTTCAACAAGATTATAGAAGAAAACTACTCTAACATAAAAAAGAGATGCTCATAAATATACAAGAAGCCTACAGAATTCATAGAATGAATTGGGTAGAGTACCTTCTGTTTCTATTTTGTGGAATAGTTTGAGGAGTATTGGTATTAGGTCTTCTTTGAAGGTCTGATAAAACTCTGCTCTAAACCCATTTGGTCCTTGGCTTTTTTTGGTTGGGAGACTATTAATGACTGTTTATTTTGTTATCAGATAAGGGATTATTTAGATTGTTTATCTGATCTTGATTTAACTTTGGTACCTGGTATCTGTCTAGAAAATTGTCCATTTCATCCAGGTTTTTCAGTTTTGTTGAGTATAGGCTTTTGTAGAAGGATCTCATGATTTTTTTTCCTCAGTTTTTGTTATTATGTCTCCCTTTTCTTTTCTGATCTTGTTAATTGGGATACTGTCTCTTTGCCATCTAGTTAGTCTGGCTAAGGGTTTATCTATTTTGTTGATTTTCTTAAATAACTAGTTCCTGGTTTGGTTAATTGTTTGTATAGTTCTCTTTTTTTTCCCCATTTGGTTGATTTCAGCCCTGAGTTTGATTATTTCCTGCCTACTCCTCTTGGGTGAATTTGCTTCTTTTTGTTCCAGAGTTTCAGATGTTCTGTCAAATTGCTGGTGTATGCTCTCTCCAGTTTCTTTTTGGAGGTACTTAGAGTTATGAGTTTTCTTCTTAGGACTGCTTTCATTGTGTCCCATAAGTTTGGGTATGTTGTGTCTTCATTTACATTAAACTCTAGAAAGTCTTTAATTTCTTTCTTTATTTCTTCCTTTACCAAGTTATCATTGAGTAGAGTGTTGTTTTGTTGTTATTGTTGTTGTTTTGGTTTGGTTTTTCAAGACAGGGTTTTTCTGTGTAGCCCTGGCTATCCTGGAACTTACTCTGTAGACCAGGCTGGCCTCGAACTCAGAAATCTGCCTGCCTCTGCCTCCCAAGTGCTGGGATTAAAGGTGTGTGGCACCCATGTGAATGTGGGCATTCTATTGTTTATGTTGTTATTGAGGACAAGCCTTAGTCCATGGTGATATGATAGGATGCAGGGAATTATTTCAATTTCTTGAATCTGTTGAGGTCTGATTTGTGACCAGTTATATGGTCAATTTTGGAGAAGGTACCATGAGGTGCTGAGAAGAAAGTATATCCTTTTGTTTTAGGGTAAAAAGTTCTATAGATATCTGTTAAAACCATTTGTTTCATAACTTCTGTTTGTCTCACTGTGTCTTTCTTTAGTTTCTGTTTCCATGATCTATCCATTGCAGAGAGTGGGGTGTTTAAGTCTCCCACTATTATTGTGTGCAGTGCAATGTGTGCTTTGAGTTTAAGTTTCTTTTATGAATGTATTTGCTCTTGTATTTAGAGCATAGAGGTTAAGATTTGAGAGTTCATCTTGGTAGATTCTACCTTTGATGAGTGTGAAGTGTCCCTCCTTATCTTTTTTGATCACTGTAGGCTAAACGTCTTGTAGGTTAAGCATATTTTTTGTTCGATATTAGAATGGTTACTCCAGCTTGTTTCTTGGGGCCATTAGCTTGGAAATTTGTTTTTCCATCCTTTTATTTTGAGGAAGTGTCTGTCTTTGTCACTGAGGTAGGTTTCCTGTATGCAACAAAATGTTGGTCTTGTTTATATAGCCAGTCTAATAGTCTATGTCTTTTTATTGGGGAATTGAGTCCATTGATATTAATAGATATTAAGGAAAAGTAATTGTTGCTTCCTGTTATTTTTGTTGTTAGAGTTGTAATTCTGTTAATGTGGCTGTCTTCTTTTAATTTTGTTGGAAGATTAATTTCTTACTTTTTCTACAATGTAGTTTTCCTCTTTGTGTTGGAGTTTTCCATTTATTATCCTTTGAAGGGCCTGATTTGTGGAAAGATATTGTGTAAATTTCATTTTATCATGGAATACTTTGGTTTCTCCAACCATGGTAATTGAGAGTTTTGCTGGGTATAGAAGCCTGGGCTGGAATTTATGTTCTCTTAGGGTCTATATGCCATCAACCCAGGATCTTCTGGTTTTCATAGTCTCTGGGGAGAAGTCTGGTGTAATTCTGATAGGCCTGCCTTTATATGTTACTTGACTTTTTCCCTCACTGCTTTTAATATTCTTTCTTTGTTTTCTGCATTTGGTGTTTTGACTATTATGTAGCGGGAGGAATTTTTTTCTGGTCCAAACTATTTTGAATTCTGCAGGCTTCTTGTATATTTATGAGCATCTCTTTTTTATGTTAGAGTAGTTTTCTTCTATAATCTTATTGAAGATATTTACTGGCCCTTTAAGTTTTAAGTCCTCATTCTCCTCTATACCTATTATCCTTAGGTTTGGTCTTGTCCTTGTGTCCTGGATTTTCTGGATGTTTTGGGTTAGGAGCTTTTTACATTTTGCATTTTCCCTCCCTCCTGGATCCCCCTATCCTATCCTCCATCCCCCTGCTTCTATGAGGGTGTTCCTCCACCAACCCACCCACTCCCACCTCCCCACCCTCGATTCCCCTACACTGGGGCATATTATAGAGCCTTCATAAGACCAAGGACCTCTCCTCCTATTGATGCATGACAAGACCATCCTCTGCTACATATGCAGCTGGAGCCATGTGCACTCCTTCGTTAATAGCTTAGTCCCTGGGAGTTCTCAGTGGTCTGCTTGGATGATATTTTTGTTCTTCGTATGGAGTTGCAAAGCCTTTAACTCCTTCAGCCCCTTCTCTAGGTCCTCTATTAGGGGCACCATGCTCAGTTCAATGGTTGGCTGCTAATATCTGCCTCTGTATCTGTAAGTGTCTGTCAGGGCCTCTCAAGAGAAGCCATATTAGGCTCCTTTCAGCATGCTCTTCTTGGCATCCACAAAAGTGTCTGGGTTTGGTAACTGTGTTTGGGATGAGTTCCCAGGTGGGACAGTTTCTGATTGGCCTTTACTTTAGTCTCTGCTCTATACTTTTTCTCCATATTTGCTCCTGTGAGTATTTTGTTCTCCATCTAAGAAGGATGGACACACCCACACTTTTGTCTCCCTTCTTATTGAGCTCCATGTGGTCTGTAACTTGTACCCTGGTTATTTGGAGCTTTTGAGCTAGTATCCACTTATCAGTGAGTACATACTATGTGTTTTCTTTTGCGATTGGATTACCTCACTCAGAATGATATTTTCTAGTTCTATCCATTTGCCTAAGAATTTCATGAATTCATCATTTTATACATATATATTTTTATTAGATATTGTCTTTATTTACATGTCATATGATTTCTCCTTTCCCAGTTTCCCCTCCAAAAAGAAAAAAAAAAAACAAACAAAAACCCAAGAAGAACAAACCCCTGTTGCCTCCCACCTCCCCCTGCTTGCTACCCCACCCTCTCCCATTTATTGGCCCTGGCATTCCCCTACACTGGAGCACAGAACCTTCACATATCCAAGAGCCTCTCCTCCCATTGATGATCGACTTTGCAATCCTCTACTATACACATGCTGCTAGAGCAATCAGTCTCACCGTGTGTACTCCCTGGTTGGTGGTTGAGTCCCTGGGAGCTGTGAGGTTACTAGTTAGTTCATATTGTTGTTCATCCTAAGGGGCTGCAAATCCTTCAGTTCCTTTGGTCCTTTCTCTAACTCCTTCATTGGTGACCCTGTACAGAATTCAATGGATGACTGTGAGCCTCTACTTCTGTATTAGTCAGGTATTGTCAGAGCCTCTCAGGAGACAGCTATATCAGGCTGGGATGTCCTTCCTTCAGTCTCTGCTCCATAGTTAGCCTCTGCAACTATTCCATGGGTATTTTGTTCCCCCTTTTAAGAAGGAATGAAATGTCCACATTTTGGTCTTCCTTCTTGAGTTTCTTGTGGTTTGTGGGTTGTTCTTCCTGTGTCCAGATTTCTGGGCTAATAACTACTTATCAGAGAGTGCATACCATGTGTGTTCTTTTGTGATTGGGTTACCTCACTCAGGATGATATTCTCCAGATCCATCCATTTCCCTAAGAATTTCATAAATTTATTGTTTTTAATAGCTGAGTAGTACTCCATTGTGTAAATGTACCACATTTCCTGTATCCATTCCTCTGTTGAAGGACATCTGGGTTCTTTCCAGCTCCTGGTTATTATAAAGACTGGTATGAACACAGTTGAACTTGTGTTCTTATTACATGTTGGAGCATCTTCTGGGTATATGCACAGAAGTGGTATAGCTGCGTCCTTAGGTAATACTATGTCCAATTTTCTGAGGAACCACCAAACTGAGTTCCAGGGTGGGTTGTACCAGTTTGCATCCCCACCAGCAGTGGAGAAGTGTTCCTCTTTCTCCACATCCTCACCAGCATCTGCTGTCACCTGAGTTTTTTATCCTAATCATTCTAACTGGTGTGAGGTGGAATCTCAGGGTTGTTTTGATTTGCAATTCACTGATGACCAAGGATGTTGAACATTTCTTTAGGTGCTTCTTGGTCATTTGATATTCCTCGGTTGAAAATTTTTTGTTTATCTCTGTACCCCATTTTTAATAGGGTTATTTGGTTCTCTGGAGTCTAACTTCATGAGTTCTTTGTATATATTGGGTTTTAGCCATCTATCGAATGTAGGATTGGCAAAGAGCTTTTCCGAATCTGTTGGTTGTCTTTTTGTCTTATTGATAATGCCCTTTGCCTTATAGAAGCTTTGCAATTTTATGAGGTCCGATTTGTTGATTTTTGACCTTACAGCACAAGCCATTGGTGTTCTGTTCAGGAATTTTTCCCCTGTGCCCATGTGCTCAGGGCTCTTCCCTACTTTCTCCTCTATAAGGTTCAGTGTATCTGGCTTTATGTTGAGGTCCTTGATCCACTTGGAACTGAGCTTTGTACAAGGAGATAAGAATGGATCAATTTGCATTGTTCTACATTCTGACCACTAGTTGAACCAGCACCATTTGTTAAAAATGCTGTCTTTTTTCCACTGGATGGTTTTAGCTACTTTGTTCTTTTAGCCTTTATTCCTTAAGTGTTTCTCAGAATTTATGTTGGGACAATTCATACCCATTCTCTGAGAATGACATTGGAGACCAGAGATATATAAAGCTATGACACATAGCAGAGATTTCTAACTTGGCTGTAACAAGTCTATCTGTTGTTTCCACTAGCATACTTGAAAAATGCCTTCGTTTAGGATTTTGTTCTGTTCTGTTACTATAAAAACTTAATAAAACTGTTGGTACACTAGACTATGGTATTTGTGGATCTGTGTTTCCAGGCCATTGTGACTCATATTTTGATCCAGAATAAACTTTCTCCATTTGTGGAAAATTCTTGTGTCTTGTTCCATCAAGAGCAAGAGTGGTTTTTAAGAAGGTACTAGAATTTTGCCTTTGTTGCTATGTGGTGCTCTCTTCCAAGAGCAAGAGAGCCACAAGCATCATATTGTAAGACTTTCAAAATTCTACAACCATGAACAAGATAATTCTCTATGGCTTATATTTTATTCATTTTCTGATATTCAGTTATAACAACAGAAAACAGACTAAGATATCATCTTTTACCATCCCTAATGTCCCCTAAAGGTATATTCAAGTAAATTGTTATATCCATACACATTTGTAAAAATTTAAACTAAATTTTAACATTTCAAAAGTGCTGTTTTTATATTTAATGAATTTATTTTTGCATGAAGAGCACTCCAAGCTCTTTCCTCATTACTTTAGAATATAAAGAATCTAAGTTAATAGGCATAGAACAAGACCCTAGGGTAACAACGATAGCCTTCTTGCTCAGAACATCTTGTTGAGAACATCACATGTCGAAGACTGGTCTTCTTGATTCCAGTGAGTTACTTAAACACTATGTCTCACTCACCTCAGTTAAGAATACATGATCCTAGTTTGTATCACAAGAAAGAAAAGAATCATGCAAACAGTTAATACAAAACAGAATTGAGTTCCTGGTACATAGAAGATACAGAATTACTACCTGCATCAGGACTTGTCATATAGAACTCATCTAAAGATAGAATAATAGTTTACATAGAATTAAAGGAATCAGCATGAATGGTGAAAAGCCGTCAGAAAAAACTGCAGGTTTACTCTGAATGATAGAAAAGATGTGAACAGTAGCAATCCTAACAGGAGGCTCACCTTAAAAATGATTAAACTAAAGCACACTGCAGCTTACACTGGAGACACAGCACTCTACTTCTTGTGTCAACTGCAACTGTCATCTAATATGCCTCAAGGGCATATTTGAGGGACACATTCTTCTAGAGTGGCTGAGAAGCTCACTGATGGCCTTCACAGAAAGATGCTAGACACAGTCATGTTATCAACATGGTCCTGAAGGTGTCAGAGCATCTTCTCTGTGACCTAGACTCTAGTTGCCATGTTTCACTTTCACAACCCTAGCCTCTCATGGCATGATCTCATTGCCATCAATATATCTGGAGGAAGAAGTCTTATCTTTTCAGAAACATACAGCCAGTTCCCAGAATAAATGTCATCCAAGACTGCCAGAAAATGATGTAATGAGACAGGTTAACTGCACAGTGACAGGTTGGCTTCCTTCCGTGCTGGTAGCTGCCAGATCTCACAAAGCTGAAGTCTGCACACAAGGAGACATTCCTTTAGGAGAATCCTTTCATCCTCGTGGCATAATGTCAAGAGTGCAATAGAGAATTCTAGTACTCAGGGGCTGAGTCACATGCATTGGGGAGTGGTTTGGTATTAAACCATGGAGTAAAGCTGCAACCTTCCTAGTGGGATTGAAAGTCTAAAGTGCCAAAAAACAAAACAAAACAAAAAAACAAAACAAACAAACAAACAAAACCCCCACCCCCCAAATAACAAAGCCAGGTAGTGGTGACACACACCTTTCTTTAATCCCAGCACTTGGGAGGCAGAGGCAGGTGGATTTCTGAGTTCGAGGCCAGCCTGGTCTACAGAGTGAGTTCCAGGACAGCTAGGGCTATACAGAGAAATCATGTCTCAAAAACAACAACAACAACAACAAAATAATAATAATAAAATAAAATAAAGTCTACTACGTGTGTTCCTCCCTTCAGCTGTCAGAAATTGAGACATTGGATCTGATTTCCCTAAAAGTTTCATTCCAGGAGAAAAAGGGCTGAAACCTGGTGCCAGCCAAAGGGGGAACTTGTGTCCTGAAAAAAGATTTTGTAACTTGTCAGAGGACCTTGCTGGAGAGATTTGAGCCCAGAAAATGATTCTGGACAGGACTATACCTCAACCAGAACTGTTCAGTCATGCTCCTTCTAGCTTTCCATTTAAACCTGAACCTGTCAGACTGGCAAATGTGAACTGGAGGGCAGGTGGTCACTGGACCATTTTGTTCCTTTTCTCAATGTATCTACATTGAACAAACCTCCTTTCTCTAGCTTTTCATTATTATTTGTCTCTTTAACTGAACCATAGAGGACAGGTAGCCCAAGCCAACCTTGTCAGGGTTGCCAACGCCCTGGCTCTGATTTTAATAACTCTGGTCACAAGACAATAGGCAAATGACAGCAGTCAGGCTGGCCAGCATCTTAAAAGCACCCTTCCTTATGCTGTCTATGTGATGCTCATGCAGTTGCATTAACTGTGGGCCAGTGTCAAAACCAGCAAAGCCACCATCATATCACACTTGCTCAAAATCTCCTGTAGGTTGGCCTACCCAAGACTTTGAGCACAAGGTATCTACTATGCCACCATTTCTTAAAAGTTACCAAGCTTGCATTTGATAAATTCATAAAAGAACAACTACATTGGGCATAATATTAGTGATATGATCAAGAACTATAAAGTTACAGATTTTACAATGTAAATAGATGAAGCCACATTTTAGTGTCCAGACTACCAATATTTGATTAGCAAAGTGTGTGCGTTTGTGTATGTACAGGTGAGTGTGTGTATGTGTATGTACATGTGACAATGTGTGTATTTATGTGTTTTTATTTGTGTGAGTGCTTGTGTATGAGTGTGTATGAGAGTGTGTGTGTACGAGTGTGTATGTGTATGTGTGTGTATGTATATGCATGAGAAAGAGCGTGTGGGGAGGATGTACACATGTGGGAGTGTGTGTGAATGTGTGTATCCATCAGAACTTCACATCCATGGGTGAATACTACTCTAATGTATGGAAATAGAGACATCTTGTTTACTGTTTCCTTTGTTGGTAGATCTTTGAAGTTCTTCCCTCATTTTGACTGTCGTCAACAATGTTGTCCTGAACATTTGTAACCAAGGTTGTACAAACATGTGTTTAGTTCTCTTGGCTATAATTAAATTCTAGGAGGAGAGTTGCTGGCTCACATGACAACTACATCAACCCTTTGAACAGCACACCTGGTTCCTGAAGGAGCCACACCATTTTCCAGTCTCAGACACTGGGTATGAAGATACTACAAGTTCTCAGTGACCTGGATCTTTTCAACTGCAGCTGTCCTAATAACTGGAATGTTGTTTCCTGCCTTTAATCTATACTTTCTATAGCTAATGATGTTCAGTATGTTTTTATAAGCTTGTTGTGAATTTGTATGTCGTATATTGATATACTGTCCTGGTGATTTAATTGAGTTGTCAGTTTTGTAAATTGTGGACATTCTTCCTATGTTCAGGAGATGGTACCTGCTTTACAATTTAAGTGGCTGGAAAATATTTCTCTCTCATTCTGTGGCTTGTCACATTCACTTTTTAAAAAAAGTGTGTCCTTTAGGCAAAAAAACATTTTCTTTTGAACTTTTAAATTTTTTCCTCATTATTTGGTATGTGCACATACATGTACAATGGCATGCATGTAGAGGTTAGACAACAAACTGCAAGAGTTGGTTCCTTCCATTTACCATGTGTGTTCTACAGATGCAACTAAAGTTGTACAGCTTGGTGGTATGTATGGTTACTGTGATGGTTTGTATATGCTTGGCCCAGGGAGGTGTGGCCTTGTTGGGGTAGCCCTTGTCCTCGCTGCCTGGAAGTTAGTCTTCTAGAGGCCTTCAGATGAAGATGCAGAACTCTCAGCTCCTCCTGCACCATGCTCCTGCCTTGATGATAATGGACTGAACCTCTGAATCTGTAAGCCAGCCCCAGTTAAATGTTGTCCTTGTAAGAGTTGCCTTGGTCATGGTGTCTATTCATAGCAGTAAAATCCTACTAAGACAGTTACTCACTGAACCATATCATTGATCCCACACAAAACTTTCTAATTCTGATAAAGTCTACTTTATAAATGTGTAAGCATATTACAAATTCTATAAAGGAACAGAAACAGAGAAAGAAAGTAACATATTTGAAAAAATAATGGCTGAATGCTTTTCAAAACTGATATAAAGAAAAATATAATCACTATAGATATGAAATGATCAGTAAATGTATACTTGAGGTAAAATCAAAAAGATTCCTCACCAAAAGGAGAAAGGATCTAAGAAAAAAATCAGATATAAAGAGACACAGAGCATTGATAGGACAGCAGGTCAGCCTGAGTGGCCATCAGAATCCAGCATAGAAAAGTGTCACATTCTTCCTCAGAGCCTCTCAGGGGTCATTGCACTGACACCCTGATGTTAGTCCTCTGAAAGAGAGAATATAAGTCTAATAGTGAGAATTAGTTATGGAGCCTCTGGGAAATGCAGCATCATGGAGCTGTAAAGACTTCACATTCCTTTTATTAACAACATTAGTTCCTCTGAAGTTTTGATCTTAAAGAAAAAAAAGAATTTCTTTTATTTTTAATTGTATTGTGTGTGTATTGCAGGGGTTATGTGGTGTTCATATGAGTTGAGATACTCACAAAGGCCAGAGGTATTAGATTAGATCACCCCTAGAGTAGGAAGTGGAATTATAGACAGTTTTTAGGTACCCACATGGGTTCTTGAAACTAGGGTTAGGAGTTCTTCAAGTTAGGAGATACACATTGTTTAATGTGTATCCTACACAACATGGCAGTGGCTAAGGTGTCTTTTTCCTTCTGGGAGTCCAGGGGCCTGGCAGTCTCCCACCCTGTTATGGACCTAACTGCCAGTGCTTGGGTTCTATTACAGTAAGAGCAGCTCAAACCATCTAAATGATAAGGACGAGATAACAGCTCTCATGTGCCCAACATTCAGGCAGCCATCTCTAAGGAAATGGCCAATACAAAACTGCCTAAGGCAGAAATAGGAAAGTAGGGGCTTGCAATCTTTATCAAGATGGCCAGAGATATTCTAATGTTATCTATAATCCTAGAATTCTGTTCCATGCCTTCCCCTACATCAGCTGAATCCAGAATGTTTAACACTCACAGGTTAGTTTTTTTCATTAGATGTTTTCTTTATTTACATTGCAAAGTTTATCCCCTCCAAAAACCCCCTTATCCCAACCCTGCTCTCCCTGCTCTCTAATCCACCCATCACCCTTCCCATTTCAGTCACCAAGGGAAACTAAGAATAACAGTTATCGAGTCAAGAGGCTAAAGCAGCCATGTTCAACTTGAGCTCACTCACCACATGCATCTTAGGTTAGCAATGGACACATCCCAGCAGACTTTTGGATAACCATGAACACAGTCCTGTACACTTATAGATAAGAGAATACTAAAAATGTCAAAGGTTGCATATCTCTCACATTAAGTAGTCCTGCCTGTAGAATTTAAAGTCCTCTGTACTCCCTCTTATAGTGTAAGCACAATATCCTCAGGTGCATCCCTCAAGTATCTTTCTTGATATTGTCAGTGTCCTTCTCATGACTTTTCTACAAAATCCAATGGTAACATAGCTGCATTTCTGGCTTGAGTTGAGTCATTTCAATTGAGAAGCATTGGACAACTCTCAGAGGACATGGTGGTGGTGCTCAATGCATGGATCAGAGCAGCTGCCACCAAGCTATTGCTAGTTTCTTTCCTTGCCATCTGGCCTCAGCCTCAGCCACCTCCACTATTGCCTCCACCACCAAAACCTAGGCCTACGATGGAGTGCTACCTTGCTGCAAGAAGTACTCATTGTAGCCCACAGTATGTCTGCACAACTAAAAAATAATAAAAAAAAAGGTCTATGGAGAAAAAATTAAAATGTAGTCCCATGAAATTGGAAAGACAGATGATGTAGCAGAGCCACATACATGGCAGAAAAACTAGAGATGGTGTGGTGTGTAGGGTATGGGAATGACACAGGAGCCAGGCCATGTTGGACAAAGAACATGGCATTACTGAATAGCATTGAGACCCTGTGAATGGAGCCTGTACTACTCACCTTGCTGGGAGAAGAAGAGAGCAGAGACATGGCAGTACCCACAGGCTGCGAGCACAATTACTGTGTCCAGTGAACCTTGGGGCTGTAGGCACTGATGGTAGGAAGTATTTGACAGCCTGGAGCTCTCCACAGATTCTACCCCTGGATGTGCTGCCTAGCCACAAGCTTATCTCGACTCTGAGCAACAGCCGAATGTCCAAGACAGTCTTGGTGAAGACTTATATATAAAATACAGAGAAACCGAGCCTCGTGATGGAGAAAGGCAAATCTAAAAATGGTGGTCTGGTTTGGGAGAAGGCTTTGGTGGACAGAGGAGCATGTGGTTGACAAGTAGGGAAAGCAGAGTGGTGTGTAGTACCCTAGAGATCACACAGCCTATGTTCACAAACATACTACACAACCACTCAGTCACCTTGGCTCTAAGCAACAATACGATGTCTTAAACTATTTCCTCTTCTTGTTACAATTCAAATCAGAAACATTCTTCCACAGATTTATGCCTTGAACAATTACCCCTCGTCTGGCAGTGCTGGCTGGTAAAGCCTGGACACCTTCAAAAGATGAGGTCTTGCTGGTGAAGGGAAGTTACTAAGGGTACACTTTGAATGTTATACCTGAGTCTGTTCTGGTCCCTCTTTCTTCCTGATCTCCTGTGATTAAAGGAGCATAGTCTACCACACACACCCAGTTCTATGACTCTATTACATAGTCTCTGCTGGGACAGATACAAGCCCCTGCCTCCATGAGCTAATATTAACCTTTCTTCCCTTAAGTTGCTCCCCTCATGTACTGTGGTTCCAGAAACAGAAATGCCACTGATACATTCCCATTTTCACTCCTTGTCTTAAAAAAAAGTACATTTTCGAAGAACTACAGATGCCAGGAAACCAGGGAAGAATGTTCTCTTTGTCCCTTCTTCCCAGGGTCCATGAAGATGAAAGTGAGTTATCCACAGTTTACAGACACGGAAGAGAGGCCAGGAATGATCTGCTCCAGCCTGCCAAACACACAAAGAAAACATTCAAGTGATTTTTTTATCTGTGCTGTTTGAAGACCAAGACAAACTTAATGGAGAGAGAGCTTGCTGCTCTCTGACCTGGGCTGTGTGTTTTTCTCCATCTCCTGTCAAGTTTACCACTATGAACAAACAATCACCAATGAGCTGGAACACTAGGATACAAAGGGCAGACAGCAATGAGACAACATAGAGGTGAGGCTGAATCTAATCCCAGAAAATACGGCTTTTCCATGATGCTCCCAGAAAAGATAGACTGGCTTGCATAAGGACACAGGCATGATGCCTGGAGTGCTTGTGTTGTGGCTGTGGGATTCTGGCAGGCTACCAGCCCTATATGAGCCTGGTCTCACAGTCATGGGCATGGCTACAGCTTCCTGGGTGGGTAGGCTTGGGAGCTGTGAAACTCTGCACCACAGCAAAGCTCCTTCAACTTGGAAAGCATGGAGGTGAATGACGACATGGAAATACACTTAGAACTTAATAAAATTAAAGCACAGGA
Source organism: Mastomys coucha (assembly GCF_008632895.1). Lineage (NCBI taxonomy): Eukaryota > Metazoa > Chordata > Mammalia > Rodentia > Muridae > Mastomys > Mastomys coucha. The sequence goes on along the minus strand of NW_022196892.1, from coordinate 1,496,440 downwards.
GCCTGGAGTGATCTGGATTTCAGTATATGTCTCATTCCAGGGATTAGCCACTACCTGATATCTATAGATCACACATATGTACACACATACACACACACACACACATACACACACACACACACACACACACACACACAGAGAGAGAGAGAGAGAGAGAGAGAGAGAGAGAGAGAGAGAGAGAGAGAGAGAGAGAGAATGTTTAGTAGGAAAAATTTAAAACTAAGGAAAGTTATATACAATAAGTAGTGAAATCATGTGTGTACCCTCCAGTGAGATTTTATAATTTACTCCAAGAAATGCCACTAACATTAAGATCCAGCAGGAGTCAGCCAGCTGAGACCTGCAAGCCAATCCCACTCTTCCACTGCTCTCATAGTAGTTTAAGGAGAGCAAGACAATCTACCCATTATTCATGTCTTTCCTAAAGCTACCTGAAAATTTTCCACTGAATCCTTTAATTCCTAATCCTAATGTTTAAAAGATTTTTCATTTTAGTTTTTTAAATTAGTGTCCCTATTTAGGGATGTGTGCTTACAGGCACATCCCTATGGTAGTCAGAAGATGGAGTTGGGTTTACTGGAGTTGAAGGCACAGGTAGTTGTGGGCCTCCCATTGTGAATACTGTGAATGAAATTTGTATCCTGTGCAAGTATAGTATATACTCTTAACCACTGAGTCTCTCTATTCCCAAGCCTAAGAAAATCTACCAGCTATTCTTTTAAGAAAAGAAATCAGTGACCCCTGAAACCACCTGCCCAGCTTCTCTCTCCTTACTCTTAAACTGTTTTGGATGTATATTACAGGTTAACTTGGCCTGGTTCTTTGGGAGAGGGTAGCTTTTATTCATTTTGGATCCAGCTTAACATCTGTGAGACTTCCAGTCCCAAGTGCTACCATCCTTATGATTCAGTTATACTCCAGGCCTCCTTTCTCTATCCCAATACTATATTTCCTGAAATTCAATGTCTAGTGTCCCTGAATTTCCAAGTTCATATGTTCATTTCAGGGCCTGACAAAATAATTGTTGGCTCTCTGTCTCTCCCTCTTTATGTGTATGTCTCTCTCTCTCTCTGTCTCTGTCTCTCTGTCTCTCTGTCTGTCTGTCTATCTGTCTGTCTGTCTCTCTCTCTCTCTCTTTGTGTGTGTGTGTGTGTATGTGTGTGTTTGTGTATCTCATCTCCTTGTGAAACATGCATGTCTGGTCAATCTAGTTAGGGCTAAAGGCTTTCTCAGATAGAAGCATAGTTACTGAAATGCTTAGTTAAACAGTAGCAGTTGCTATTGGTTTTTCATTATGTCTTATACTAGGAGAGAAGAGCAAAATCCACCTTGTACTCAAGACAGTTTCTCTCTCTTAATAAAAAGAGGGGGCAAGGTTAGGGGATCTTGTTACCACTTTATGCTTTACAAAAAAGGGTATAAAACATTTAGATGAGTGGGTCAGAATATGGACAGACAACTTAGTGTTGCCAGGCTCTGCTATCTGGTCATGTGTCTATGGAAGTCAAGGTGACAGGAATCTGGGTGTAGTTGACAGCAGAGCCTGCTGGGAATCCACTGCTCTAGGCCTCTGGTGTCTGAAGAATGCTGAGACCTTGGCACTGGCTTTGGGAACTCACTGCTCTTGGATCCCTCACCAGCAATGGGGTGCATAGCGTCAGAGCAACCATGACCTGTTGCTTACTGCAGAGACCAGGTTTGGAGCAAGACTGGCAAACAATGATCTTAGGCAGCTGCAGAGATCTGTTTACAATTTCGCAGGTGCACTTGTAGGACAAGGGGTTTGATGATGAAATCCCTTCAAAGAATTCAGAAGAGGAAAATTCAAAGTGCCCTTCACATGTAAAAATGTGGGTAGGTTTGGGCATTTTGACAAAAAAAAAGAAGAAAAAGAAAAGAAAAACTGTTATATTCCAACAAGGACTAAACAAAGACATTGTGCAGCAGCATGAACAGAAAAATTGCCAGATGCTGACTAAATGAATTTAAATGAATGACTTACATGTAGGAACTGTACAGAGCCTGATAGATTCATGGATCAGTTGGTGGGACTGATGAAGACCTGATGTAGCAACAGCGAAACTCTAAAGAACAGGAACTCAGTGGATGAAGGAGGAATACCATCCCACTTGCAATTCAAATTTGTAATGCAGTTCCTATCATTAGTACAGAGAAACCCAAAATTCTGTGTATCTTTTAAATGGGCTCAAAGACCCCTGGCCAAGGATGTTGGTTAAATATTCTATCCTTTCTGCTTCAGTTGCCACTGAAAATTAGCAGAGTCTTTCTCTGTGGGTAGAATAAACTCCCAAGTGAATGCTCTTGGTCAAGCTAATATTTTTAATTAGACTGCACAAATTACAGGCTCTGCCCAATCTGTGGATTAGCTGTCGTTAATTCAGGTTCTCTAGAAGCCTTGTTTTATACATCATGGAGGTGCTATTTGTGTGAGTGTATTTAGGCGTGTGTGTGTGTGTGTGTGTGTGTGTGTGTGTGTGTGTGTGTGTGTGTGTAGCAACATGACCACATGATGATATTACAAAGCTCCCTATCTTATGGGCATAAGAGAGACAGTCATACAGGAAAGTGTAAGCTGGGGATGTTCTATGATTCTCCCAGGAATCTTAGAAGTCACTGATAGAAACTTCTTAGTAAACTCAATGAAGAAGTAGGTAGCAGTGAGTGGATGAGGATGCTGATGTCAATGAAAATGAAGATGATGGCAATTACAGTGCCGTCAGTGGAGCATCATGACTGATCGCAGTGGGCATTGAACCCTCAAGAATCACTTCTGGAGGACTTTTCTCAACTCTTTTCACTCACAGTGCTGAGTGTGTTAGGGAGTGCAGAGAATCAGGGCTTAATAAAATGGGGTTCATGGGCTTGGGTAATAGTGCCTTTGAGGAAGACACTCAGGTAAACAAATCAAAAGTGCCCACTACTGGCTGGGGAGATGGCTCAGTGGGTAAATGCCTGCTGTTCAAGCCTTGAGGACCTGAGTTCGATCCTGCAGAACCAGGTTAAAAAGGTATACACCTGTAATCTCAACTGGGAAAAGAGACAGGAGGAGCCTATGTCTTGCTAGGCAGGCAGTGTAACTGAATCAGTGGTTCGATGAGAGACCCTTCAAAACACAACCTGGCGAGCAATTGATGAAAATATCTGATGTCGATCTCTAGCCTCTGCATGTATATGCATGTGTATATGTATATTTATGTGCCACCCCCCCCCACAAATATGCACATATGCACAAAAGTGTCCCCTTAAGTAGTTAAAGTATAAGTAGGTTTGAGATTTTTTCCAAAACCAAATCTCTCTAACAATACTATAATACAGACTAAATAAAGATATTATATGGTCATTTGAATTGGAATATTGCCTGAAGGATGGTAAAGTTGTTCCTTTCATCTCCTAAGTTTGTGTAGTTAAGTTAATGTCACAGCTTCTCTTACATGGTGGCCACGTGACAAGGGTGCACTGCTTGCTCATTGGGATGATGTGTGGTTCTATTTCTCGTTTTCAAATGTTCTTTCGAATTTTTGTATTCAACACTCCCCCACCCTTCCCCTTTCAAATTCTAATGTCTAAGCAGTTATAAATATGCCAGAACATTGTGAGTGTGATTTGGCTCTATTCTATTTTAATCCCAAATCAGTTTAGGTGTTTGTATCAATTTAAGGAGACTTAATACAAGAAGACAGGACTTGAATTCTGGAGGGAGGAATGAAGATGTTTGCTTCTCTGTAAAACAACATATCAACACTACCTGCAAAGAGTCACTGGATTACCCAGAACCCAAATCTTTACATTCATTGAGATAGATCTTACAAGAAAGACAATTCAGTAAAAGTTAGCATGCCCCAACAGAGTTCTTTTGCATATGAGAAGGAAACAAAAGACTCAAGATGGATTGAGTGACTGGAAAGACATTCTTAGATCATGCTTTACAGGAATGCCAGTGAAGATTCAAGGGATGTTTGGGTGCTCTGGGATCCTGGTCATAAGGTCAACAGTGGTCACAGATACAGGCCATGGGCACTTCAACTATTTTCTAGTAGAAACAGGTCTTCTCACTGCTCCCAAATCCTGGAGGGACCCATGGAGGGTCCCCTGTTTAACACATACAAGCATGTCACTAAAATACTGTTTTAACCAAGAACAAAAACAATTTTTTGACTTCCCTTGTCCTGTCTTTTCAGCTCATGGTTGAAATGCTGTTGAGGCTATCAATCTTCATTGTTAACTTGGGTTTAGGATCACCTAGGAGGCAGCTGGTGGGCACTTGGGTGTGGGTCTCTCTGGGAGGGCATTCACAGAATAGAGGGAGGAAGACCTTTTCTAAATCAGGGCAGAACTATTTCATGATCTGGAGGCTCAGGGAAAAAATAATGGATGAAGAAAACGAACTCAGTATCTGTATTCAGCATCTTCTCCATCTCCATCACTACCTCTCTTTCTCCCTCCTGTTCTACCTGTAGTGAGCAGGTTCTGCCTCTTGCTGTTAATAACATGAACGTCTTCCTAGCAGCTGGCCCAGAAACACGGAACCAAGAAACCATAGACTGAATGCTCTGAAACTATGAGTCAAATGAATTATCCCTGCTCCGAACTTGTTTTTGTCAGTATTTGTTTATAAAAGTTGCTCACATAGACACATTCAGCATGGCATATTAAGACATAACTTGGGCGAACATGTGTCTCAGAAGTAAACAAAACAGACTAATTTCCTACTGTGCGGTGAGCACAGCAGTGCTTCCTCACTTGTATTTCAAATAATGGCCTCTCACCACCACCCCCAGAGCCCTGATGAGAAAGTCCTGGAAATAAATGAGCTCTGTGTATGCACATGCTGGGAAGCTTCCACCCAGAGAATAAAAGAGCAACGTGTAAGGGGGAGGAGCACCCATACACACTTTCCCTTGAAATATTAGAACTGGGGGAAAGATGGTTTAAGTTACTATGATTTGTGATCTGAAAATGAATATGTATTTTTATTGCAGTCTTCATTATGGAGATCACAGCAAGTTTTGCTTAAAGCAATCCCTGTATCGTGTCATACGGATATTATAATGGATTTCACAATGCACAAATTCATGAAGAACTATTTCACAGAGACTAATCTAGAAAGGGACCTCCTGGAGTACATTGATAGAATGATTCCACTCCTGTCTTAGTCACTGGAGCCAGTTTTTAGTGTGTCCTTCCATACCCATGCTCTATGTAACATGGAGTCCAAAACTGAGAGAATCTCCCCAAACGAACCATAACATAAAAGAGGTACATTTGCCACCAAGATTGTGAAGGGAAAGAATGACCATTGAATGGTATTATCTATAGCAGTGGTTCTTAACCTTCCTAATGCCGTGGCCTTTTAATACAGGTCCTCATGTTGAAGTAACCACCCCGCAACAATAAAATTATTTTCATTGTTATTTCATTACTATAATTTTGTTACTGTTAAAAATTGTAATGTAAATATTTGTTTTTTATGATGGTCTTAGGGGACCCCTGTGAAAGAGTTTTTAGATCCCAAAGGATTGCAATGCAGACCTTGAGAACTGCTAATCTATAGAATGAAATGATTAGCTGAATTGTTCCCATGTATATGAAAACTAGTGTGTGTAGGATGTGTAAGTCTAACAACAAACGATCGCAAGGAATATTATAGTCATGTGGTTGTCCTGTCTCATCCTTTCCCTTGATCTGAAACTACCTTGGCCACAGACTCATCTTCGTAGACAGCACTTAGTGCCTTGGGTGACTGGTTAGAGTAGAAGTGACTAAGTTACCCAAGGAGGCCCAAATTCCAAACTGCCCAGAGACCACCATAGAGACCAAGTATAAAAGTTCTGTCCACTAGCTAAAACAACACCTCCCTTCTGCATAGGAACCAGAAAGTTTGTAGAGCCGTGAGAATGGTGGCAGGCATCAGAGAGCATCTGAGAACCCAAAGCAGCAGAGTACCACACTAAAAATCTTTACTATCCAGTTCGCAGGGTTTCTCTAGCTTCTGAGTGGACACTAGGTATACTCTTATTGAATTCTGATCTCCTTAAGCTTATTAATTAATAAATAAGCATATCCTTAGAGTCTACATAGTCTTAGTTTCTGTTGTTTAGATGACACCATACTGGCCTGTAGAATGTTCCTCAACTGAAATTTCTAATGCTTTTTTGATGATTAGACAGAAATATGAATTTGGAAAGGAGGTCCACATGGAAAAGACCATTATTTTTAGATTATTCCAAGGTCCCATTAAAAGCTGTGGGTAGTCCTTTCTTCAGTCTCTGCTCCATAGTTAGTCTCTGCAACTCCTTATTTGTGTATTTTGTTCCCCCTTTTAAGAAGGAATAAAATGTCCACATTTTGATCTTCCTTCTTCTTGAGTTTCTTGTGGTTTGTTGGTTGTTCTTTCTGTATTCTGAACTTCTGGGCTAATAACCACTGATATAGCTATCTCCTGAGAGGCTCTGACAGTACCTGACTAATACAGATATAGAGGCTCACAGTCATCTATTGAACTGAGTACAGGGTCCCCAATGAAGGAGTTAGAGAAAGGGCCAAAGGAGCTGAAGGGTTTGCAGCCCCTTAGGACAAACAACAATATGAACTAACTAGTACCCTCAGAGCTTCCAGGGACTCAAACACCAACCAAGGAGTGAGTATACATGGTGGGACTGATAGTTCTGGCAGCATGTGCATAGTAGAGGATTGCAAAGTCAATCATCAATGGGAGGAGAGGCACTTGGCCCTGTAAAGGTTCTGTAGCCCAGTATAGGGGAATGCCAGGGCCAATAAGTGAGAGAGGGTGGGGTGTCAAGCAGTGGGAGGTGGGAGGCAGCAGGGATTTGTTCTTGGTGTTTTTTTGTTTTTTGTTTTTTGTTTTTTTGTTTTTTGTTTTTGGAGGGGAAACTGGGAAAGGAGAAATCATATGACATGTAAATAAAGAAAATATCTAATAAAAAAATAAAATGTCTAAACATAAAAAAAATATTAAAAAAAAAAACTGTGGGTAAGCTTGTCCCCCTGGCTGGAGAAACAAGTATAGAATTCTCAATAACCAAGTGACATTTCTTTCCCACCACCCTTCTAGAGAATTCATGCAACCCACAAACAAGGAACAGAGAATTCTGTTTCATGTCCTCATGTACTATATATCTGAAATTCTTCTTAATGAAATATTTGTTTATTAACCTTTGTTTCTTTACTTATTTAATTATTTATGCCAAGAATGACTCATTTTTTTTTGTTTTTATGAGTCAATAGATTGAGTATTATATTTTGTAGTTTACATTGTTCTAGCATTGGTCAATATGAGTTCTTTTGATTGTTTCCTGTGGTCTTTTTGACACATCCTACACTTGTGTGTATGTGTTTGTATGCAAGTGTGTGCATGTATGTGTGTCCATGTGTGTCCTTGCATGTGTGTCCAAGTGTTTGCATGCAAATGTGCTCATTCATGTGTATGCATGTATGCATGTATGCATTTTCATCCATGCATGGGTGAGTGCTTGTGTGAGTGTGTGTGTCTGTGCATGTATGTATGAGTTTTGTTTTGAATGTATTCTACTTTCTGGTGTCATTAGATACTGTGAGCGTATTGTATATTCCGTCTCTGTGTTTTAGAAGGAGCACTTTCTCCAAGGCATTCTTGCTTCCTTAACTGCATTAAAGACAAAGATTTGTGCACTGAGTGTAACTATGGATTTTCTAATTATGTGAGCCTATTCATCTACCTTTCCCATCTTAAGTCTATTTTATTTGAATTTGTTGTCACTTGAGGCCAAAATGTAATTAATAGAGATACAAAGATATAAAACAGAGCTCAGGCATCTTCCCATCTTCCCAATTTCAATAAATAATAACTCCATCTAGATCCTCCTTTGCAGAGCCAGGACACTACTCAGGCATTAAGTTTAGTCCCTGACTTGTCCCGCTCTCTTGCTCAATTCTCTCTGCTTCTCAAACAATCCTCTATCTCATAATTCTGCAATCTCCAGGCTTTTCCTTTCCCTCCTCTGGTTGTATCTGTCTAAGCCCCTGAATCAGAGCTGGCTTGGAAATCTCGGCTAGCATGATACAAAAGCAGATATCATAGGCTTCTACCCTAATTTATAAGCAAGCAAAGCAGGCTTCCTGCAGCATAATGCAATCAGTACCTTGATGTTTAGTTCTCTGATGGGGACTCCACCTCCTAAAAGGTCATCTTCCTGGAGATGGGGAGCTTGTTCAGGAGGGACAGTGCTTATTGGGCATCCAGGTAAAACTCTAGGCCTGGTGACTATAATCTCAATGATAGGAATGAATGACATGAGGTTCTAAGAGGCTGCCCTGGCCAGCCAGGTTAGCCCACCCAGAAAGCCCGAGGTTCAGTGAGAGACTCTGCCTTAAAAACAAAATAACAGGCTAAACAACAATTGAGGAAGACGCACAACTGGTGACCTCTGTTCAGCTCATCTACATGGACAAGGGCATGCACTTACATACATGAGCATACATATTCTTCAGTATATTTTGATCTCCATCAAAGAAGGCCTTACTTTGCACTCTACTCCCAGTCTTGTTCAACATGATTGGTGTATGATTTCTACCTCATAGATAGCTATGGAATACATGTGTGAATGAACGAATGAATGTATGAATGAACAAACCAATGAATGAATGATAGACTATAAGGCCTTCTCACAATTTTATGTTCAGGAATTCCTAAATAACCTAGTCATCTCATTCAGAAAAAAAAAAAAAAGACCAAGTATGCAGTGAGCACAGATGCCATCAAAAGTGTAGAGTGTCAGCAAGGTTTCTGGTACAGGGCATTGTCACCAGGGCTTAGAGATAAGTGTGATCACCAGGCAGACATGGGGCCAGGAGTATCGGTCTTGAGAAAATATTCTATACAGTAGATTAGACATTGTAAAGAAATGGAGATGCAACAAGTGCATCAAGCATTACAATTAGAGTCCTTGAAGCAGCTCCACAGGAGGATGGGAGAAGAGTTGGAAGCCTGGGCATGATGAAGGAGAGTCTCGTACAGTAAGAGATGATTTGGGTTCAAACAATGATTTTGACAGATGATGAAATGGACTAGAAGTGGAGGGACAGAGTCTGGGATGGTGATGCTGGGTGCCAGGAACAGCTCTCTGAGTGAAGGACAGTGGAAAATAGAGGTCAATGCTGAGTGGGGTGGGGGCATTAGTCAGAACAACAGTGTGAGGGCTGGTACACAGGGATTTTTAAAACTCTTATTGAATTTTATGTATGGGTGTAGCACATGAAAATAAGAGCCGGTTCTTGCTTTCTACTGTGTATGTCCAGGAAATTAAGCTGAGGTCCTCCAACTTGTCATCAAGTACCTTATTGCACTGAGCCAAATCACCAACCCTCCAACCCTGTGCAACAGGTGAATGCAGATCTCCCAATTCTTATTGCAATAATAAACTGGAAGCTCAAACAACCATGGTGGGCATATTTACGTCACAGAAGCTGGGAAACACTTAAGGCTTTTTACATCCTTTTCTTCCTAGAGGAGGAGCCTAGCAAACCTGACACAGAATCAGTGAGATACTGGAAAGCCACACTTGTGCAGTGCTTTCTGCCCACTGCATTTTGTCCCTAGGTACAATGGCTTTGTGCTGGGAGAAGGTCTCAGTGAGTACAAGATCATGCAAATGAGGAACAGAATGAGATCTGCCCTGGATGTGAGATCACTGGTTTTAACTCACAGAGCATTCTTGCTCAGTGCTTTTCCACTGATAAATAATTTCATATCAATATTTACCTTTGTTCTATAGAAATAGGGTCAGGGAGAGAGTGAGGGAGAGAATTGTGTGAGAGGGGAAAGGGAGAATGGAACTAAGGGAGGAAGGAGTAGTTTCCTTGTCACTCTGGAATTATATACCACATCCTTAAAACAACCAGTGTCAGGGTGTGACAGCACACATCATTAATTCCAGCACTTTGGAATATGAAACAGAAGGATTGAATTCAAAGCTAGCTGGAACTACATGCCAAGACATTGATTCGAACCACAGAAAACTACAACAAAAGCATAGCAGCTTTGGACTCCACCAAGTATAATAGTGCTTAAACTCTGTTCCAGTTTCCTTTGTGTTGTAATAAAATACCCAACACAAAAGCTGCTTAGTGGAGGAAGGCATGTTTCACAGGTCAAGAGCCATCACTGAGGGGAGTCAGGACAGAAACGTGAAAGCAGAAACCATGGAGTAATGTTGCTGGCTGGGTATCTTGCACTCATGCACACGTGACTTCATTCAGCCCAGAACTACCTGCCCAGGACATGGTGCTGCTGGTAAGGAGCTGAGGCCTTCTGTTTCAATTAACAATCAAGACACTGCCCTATAGACATGGCCACAGCCAATTTGATATGGACAGTCGCTCAATTAATATTTCCTTCAAAGTGGACTCTAGGCTGTGTCAAATTGACAAATAACTAAAGTTAATGATTACATTTCACTCCTTCACACCTTGACACAAACACATATCATGGTAAACCATGACATTTTAGTTCTTTGTCCCCAAGATCTCATGTTGATGTTATAAAATAAAACGCAGTACAACTTTAAAAGTCCCACAGTCTTTTAAAAAAAAATTCCAGTGCTATAAAAGTTCAAAGACTCTTTTAAAATACAAAGAACTATAGGTTCTTATATAATTAAAACCAGTTTCAAACTTTCTTATTTCAAAAGGAAAAAACTAGGGCATTAAAACAATTAGACATAAGAAGACCCAAAATTCATCAGTGGAAATCCAAATCCTGTAGCTGAATTTCTAATATCTAGGGCTCAATCATGTTCTTCTGGTCTACAAACTTTTGGGCAGTCCCAACCATCGGCTGTGCCATCCATAGAACATACAACCTATCTTTTAGATTTAGACTGGCCCCAACTATTTTGGGAGATATTCCTTAGTCTTAGCCTTTCCAACAAAACCCAGGCTTTCCACTGCAACTGAGACTTTAATCTTACCAATAGCCTCATAGGGCCTCTCTTCAGGGGCTCCACCCAGCCATCAGGTGTCAATACTTAGCTCCACTCCATGAGTCTTTTACGGCATTAAAGCCTATACTACTTCGATAGCTCTAACATATTATTTTTCAAGTCCTGAAACATAAAAGTTTCCAATTTACTGGTGTTGGTCTTTTGTTAATTGCAGTCGGTTCTTCAGGCACAGCTGACCAGGACATACAGATTCAAAGTCCAAATTATTATAAAAATCGCCTGCATCTTGCTTCCTCTGAAATTTTACCAGCCAGGTAAAAATTTCTGTCTTTTTCTCATCACTGCTCTGTTCCAAGCTTCCCCAGAATGTCCCACTACATTCTGAACACTTAGCATCTAACACATTCCCAAGGATTTTCACAACCTTTCAATGCATAAAAGTCACATGGTTACACCCATCACAGCCACACCTACTTATCTGATACCAATTCTGCCCTAATTCCTCTCTGTAGCTATGATAAAATGTTATAACTAAAAACAACTTGGGGAAGGAAGGGTTTATTTAGCTTATACTTCAGGATCATAGTCAATCACTGAGGAAACTCAAGAGAGGACCTAAAACAGGAATGAAAAGGCAGAGATCAAGAAGAAATGCTGCTTTCTGGCTTCCTTTCAGGCTCATACTCAGTTTTCTCATAAAATCCAGGAACGCTTAGCACAAGGAATGGTGCCATCCACAATGAGGTAGGTCCTCATATATCAATTCATAAAACAATCTCCCATACTCATGGCTACACACCAATCTGATCTGGGTAATCTCTCAAGTAAGACTTGCTCCTCAGGTGATTCTGGGCTGTGTTGACAGTTGAAGCTAATGAGGGGATACTCCAAAGGCATCATCATCATCATCATCATCATCATCATCATCATCATCATCATCATCATCATCTTTATCCCCATGATCATCATTACCTATAATTTACAGAGCTTTATCAATTAAGTAATTTGACCCAATGTCTGTGTGCTAAAACAATGTGCCTATGGTTGTATAAGAGCCTTATAATTTAACTTTTTAGTTTATTAACTTTTTATCTCCTCATTTGATGCATGATTGTGGTGTCTAGAGGATGAACACTATAATGCCAGAATCCTGGAAATGATTCTTTGACTATAGAGAAACAGAAAGGGTTGGGACATGTGCAAAAGAGCTGAGTTGTGAATGGCTTCAATTAATGCTTGCAAGACAGCATTAGTTCATTCATGAGAGAAGAGCCCCTTACTCTACTTTCCACTAGATCCTACCTCTTGAAGTTTGTACCATCTGAGTGCTGCCATTCCGGGGACAAAGCTTCTACCACATGAAATATTTGGGGAGAAAGCAAGCATGGTCACCTTTCTCATGAGTCACAGAGTCACGGAGTTATAAAAAGGAATTTGACCTTATATTGTATGATCCAACAGTCTGCATTCTTAGCTACTATTCAAACAAAATAAAGTAGAATTGTTCATGAACATATCTGAGAACTCATTGTTGATGTAAGAATATCACCAACATATAGAAAAAGTCCATATCTTAAAGAATTGGCTGGGCAGTGGTGGCGCATGCCTTTAATCCCAGCACTTGGGAGGCAGGGCAGGCAGATTATTGAGTTCAAGGCCAGCCTGGTTTACACAGAGTGAGTTCCAGGACAGCCAGGGCTACACAGAAACCCTGATTCGAAAAACCAAAAAAAAAAAAAAAAAAATTGACCTCATGAATACACAGGCAAAATAAATGGTGAGATGAGACCTTGCTGACAGTACACCAGGCCCAGCTAATGGTAGCTAGGAAACTAGGATGTCTTCCCCTCTTTGTATTCCTGACACTTAGTGTAAAGCAGCTGTTCTCAACCTGTGAGTTGCAGCCCTTTGGTGGTTGAAGGACACTTTCAGGGAGGTTGCCAAAGACCAATGGAAAACACAGAAATTTACATTATGATTCATAACACTAGCAAAATTACGTTATGAAGTAGCAATGAAAATAATTGTATAGTTGGGGCCACAGCATGAGGAGCTGACTTAAGGGGCTGCAGCATTAAGAAGGCTGAAAATCAGTGGTAGAAAGCCTGTCTCTATACACATCTATTCTGGGAATAGCCTGACCTTGTATCTGGAGGATGGGTGTGGGCGTGTGCAAGTTTTTGCCATTGCAAGATGATATTGTCAGCTACACATGTTGTACTCAGGAGGGTCATGCATCTTGCCAGAGTATCAAAAAAATGAAGCTGGCCTTGGTGGTGGGAGTGTGGATGAGCCATCTCTGAAGACATGAGAGCAGGAGAAATGGCTCCATCACTTCTCTGTTATGAGATATTATGGACAAGGAAGAGATGCCCTCCCTCAATGTCAACACCTGTGGCAGGCAGGCAGAACTGGCCCCAAGGTCATGAGAGTGGGAGAGCTGGTTCTACCCCCTTATCAGCTGTAGCACTAAGGAGAGAAGGTCCCTGTACCTCACCTGGGCATCATGGTAGAGCTGTGATGTGATGGTAGGTGAGCTGTCCTAAGAGCAGGAGAGTGGAAGAGCTGTCCCAGCTTCTGGGTGGCTGTGGCACTGGGTGACCTAGAAGAGACAGTGCTGAAGTGTTTGTGCTGGTGGTATAGGTGTGGAAGAGCTGGCAGGCTAACCAGCTGAGCTCCCACCCAGTCCCAGATCCAGGGATTTGAGTTGGCTGACCCCATAAGTGAACTTCAGGAGCATGTGAAGGGACAGGTTTTTCAGATCCAAAGCTGCAGAAACTCCATGACTCAGGGCTTATTTGAGTGAAGTAGCAGTGAGGACCGAGTATTGATAGAATAGTAGAAGCCAGAGGCTTCACAACAGACTAATGACTCATTGCAATGAACATTTACAAGTAAATGGACAAAAGGGTTATACCGTGTGACACACTATGAAACATTATGGCTTCCATCATGAAATTTTTGTTGTTGTTGTTTTTATGCTTTGTTTTCATTTTATTTTGTGGGAGAGGTTGCAAGGGCAGAGGACAGATATGAAGAGACTCTCTGATGAGTGGTATTGGGTGCGTGATGTGAAATTCACAAAGGATCAATGCAATGTTTTTAAAAATTAACACTAAGGAAGCATGCAATTTAGTTACAAAAAGAAAACCTGCTCTAGTAATATTCTGTGTTGAACTCCATCTATACTATCTTTGAGTACCTTCAGCCAGGAGCCATGGGTTAGAGTGGCCTGCCACAGTGCAGTCTTATAAGTAGTTCTTGAAAGGAGAAGGTCCACCTATCTAAGCTATGCAACTAATGTGTATGAGGAACAGAAAGGCAGCAGGTGGGCTCATTTGGAACATATCAGCTTCTATACTCCCTTCCAGAGCCCCGCAGGGAGAATCATTACCCAGATCCCTTTCTTCAGCTTCCATGTCCAGATTGTTGCAACAATTCCATTAGCAGCAGGTTGTAAATCTGAGGACTAACAAGCCCACAGATCGGTCCAGATGGTTAGGCCTGAGCTTGTGTCCAGGAGAACAACAAAGAAGAGGGAATGCATAGGTAAGTCAAAACATGGAGCCTTGCACCAAAGGAAGACAAGGGCAAGCAGAAAGCCAGAATGGCTCCTGATGACTTGAGAATAACACCCCCACCCCACTGCTCTGCTCTATCACCCCCACTCCAAGGTTCAAGTACACCACTAACACCCACCTGTGGTTCAGCTCAGAGCAATTTTTCCTCCTTTCTCTTTGCATTTCCTGTGTGATCAGAAACCAAGTCTTCCATGTGTGAAGCTGATCTTGCAGTTATCCTTCTTTCTGTTTCAATTGGGCTTGCACTGAAATAAAGCCATGACCCTAAGCCCAGAGTGCAGCTGAATGTTGGCATGAAGTAAGAGGATGATGGATGCTGGCAGCCCAAATGCCTGTCCTATAGAAGGCACTCTATAGGACACAGAGTATGAATGACGAAAAACAGAATCCCTACTCATTCTTCTAGGTCTAGCTCAACTGCCATGAACTCCCGAAAACCACTCCTGACCCATAGGCAGAATTACTCCCAGTTTCTTCAAGTTCTCACAGCATTATGACATTAACTAGAGTCAGCTAATCAGTTTCAGTTCCTCCATTAGAATAGAAGTTTCCCTCAAATGGAAATTGCCTTTTATAAATGTGTATATGCTATATCTAGGATGTACTGTCTTTGCTGTTCAATGAAATAGGCATTACTCTCATGAAGTTATTTAAACTAAAATGTAATAAATAAAAATTAAATTAAAGTAATTTTTATTTTTTCAGTTGCATTAGTCACATCCTTAAGTTCTTAGTAGTCACATAGGGCTATAGACTGTCACATTAGGCAGTGCTAGCATAGACTCCTTCCATTAGCACAAAGCATTCTATTAGCAACACTGTTAGCCATTCCTATGTAACTTGAAACTTCACTGTGCATCACTCATTGTGCTAAGGGCATTTTGTGGATCATCACAATTAATTCTAAGAACCACAATATGAAATAGACAGCATTGTTTCCACTTTATGCATGAGGAAACTGAGGCCTAGAAAGTGTAAGTGATTTGGACAAGATCATAAAACTTGTAGCTAATAGCTATATTTTACAATCATCAAACACAAGTTTCATGATGGATGTGGAATGTTCAAAGGACTATAGTCTTGCATAAATAAAACAGATAGCAAGTTCTCTCTTTAAATCTTAATTTCTCTATATGTGAGTTGATCCACCTTGGGAGAAGTATAATATGGGAGGTAACCATCATGATTCCTAGGCTTATAGTGAATATTAGCTGCATTTGAAAGCCTGCATAGGTCACAGAGAGCTTGCCTAGCTCACAGAGGCCCTGAATAGTTCACAGTGGGCCTGAATAGCTAACACAGGGCCTGCACTGATGACACAAGGCCAGCATAGCTCACAGAGGACCTAGCTAGTTCACAGAGGGCCTACATAGTTCATACAGGGTCTGCCTAGCTCACACAGGGCCTGCATAGCTTACAGAGGACCGACCTAGCTCACAGGAGGCCTGTCTAGCTCACAGACGG
Source organism: Mastomys coucha (assembly GCF_008632895.1). Lineage (NCBI taxonomy): Eukaryota > Metazoa > Chordata > Mammalia > Rodentia > Muridae > Mastomys > Mastomys coucha. The sequence continues at coordinate 1,480,437 of NW_022196892.1, read as the reverse complement.
CCTGAAGAGCGCACAGAAGGCCTGCCTAGCTTATAGAGGACCTTGCTAGCTCACATAGAGACTGCATAACTCACAAAGGGCATGTATATCTTACAGAGGACCTGCCTTGTTCACAGAGGGCTTGCAGAGCTTATAGAGGGCCTACAGAGCTCACACAGAGCCTAAATATCTCATACAGGGTCTGCATATCTTACAGAGGAACTGCATAGCTCATAGGGGGCCTGCCTGCAGAACTCACAGAGGTACTGCCTAGCTTACAGAGGGCCTGGTTAGCTCACAAAGGACCTGTATATCTCACATAGAGCCTTCATAACTGAATCAGAGCCTGCCTAGCTCACACAGGGCCTGAATAGCTTACAAAGGACCTGCACAGCTCACAAGAGATCTGTTTAGCTCACAGAGGATCTGGTTAGCTTACAGAGGGCCAGTATAGCCCATACAGAGCCTGTGTAGCCTACACAGGGCCTTGCTTGCTCATAGAAGACTTGTATAGCTTACAAAGGGCCTGCATACCTCACAAAGGCCTGCATAACTTACAGAGGACCTGCCTAGCTCACAGAAGACTTGCCTAGCTCACAGAGGGACTGCGGGAGCTCACAGAGGAGCTGCTTACCTTACAGAGGGCCTGTATAGACCACATGGGGCTCCATAGCTCACACAAGGTCAGCCTAGCTCACAAAGTGACTGCCTAGCTCATAGAAGGCCTGCATAGGTCACACAGGGCCTGGACAGCCTACACAGTGCCTGCCTAGCTCACACAGGGCCTGAATAGCTTACAAAGGAGCTACATAGCTCGCAGGAGACCTGCATAGCTCATAGAGGACCTGGCTATCTTACAGAGGGCCTGCATAGCTCAACCAGGGCCTATATAGCTTACAGAGGCCCTGCCTAGCTGACAGAATGCCTGCCTAGCTCAGAAGGACTGAAGAGAGCTCACAAAGGTGCATCCTAGTTTACAGAGGGCCTGTATAGCCCACACAGAGCCTACAGAGCTCACAGTGATGCTGCTTAACTTAAGAGGGCCTGCAGAGCTCACACAGGGCCTCCATAGCCCACACAGGGCCTGTCCACCTCACAGAGGGCCTGCCTAGCTCACAGAGAGCCTGCCTAGCTTACACATGGACTGTCTAGATCACAGAGGTCCTGTACAGTTCACAAAGGGCCTGCATAGCTCACAGGGGGACTGTATAGATAGCTCACAGGGACCTCCATAGCTCACACAGGTTGGACCTAGCTCACAAAGAGCCTGTCTAGCTCACAGAGGACCTTTCTAGCTCACAGAAGGCCTGCCTAGCCCACAGTTGGCCTGCCTAGCCCACACAGGGCCTGCCTAGCTCTCAGAGGATCTGTCTGTCTCACACGGGCCTGCCTACCTCACATAGGGCCTGCAAAGCTCACAGAAATGCTGTCTACCTCACAGAGGGATTGCATATCTCACACAGAGCTTGCATAGCTTGCCAGGTCCTCTATGAGCTATGCAGGTCTCCTGCGAGCTATGTAGGTCCTTTGTAAGCTATTCAGGCCCTGTGTGAGCTAGGCAGACACTGTGTAGGCTGTCCAGGCACTGTGTGACCTATGCAGGCCTATCCACATGGCCTGGATAGACTACAATGGGCCTGCTTAGCTCACACAAGGCCTGCATAGCTTACAGAGGACCTGCATAGCTCAGAGAGGGAGGGCCTGCATTTCTCACACAGGGACTGTATAGCTCACAGAAGGCCTGCATAGCTCATAAAAGGATCTGCATAGCTCAAAGAGCACAGCATGTAGCCAACCAATATCAGCCATGTTCTCCTCAATATTTTAAACCCTAGGTTATCAGAAGCTTTTTAGTTGAGTTGGAAGTAACTATGAAAATCATTATTTCTCCAGAAGTTTTATTCCAATTCCAAGATACTCTCTTAAGTCCTCATCAACATTGTTTGAATGTGTCTTTTCCAAGTATTTGATTTACTGCCTACACAATTTGTGTCATGTTAGTGATATAAGATGACAGAAGGTGGGGGACAGAAGTGGCTGCCAAAGAAATAAGAGCTTCAGCGAGGAAGGCATTACCTCAATCGATGTGAACAGAGGCAATTATAGAGCTTAAGAGGAAAGGTTGAAATGCTGGCCCAACTAGGGGTTCAAGGCCACACCTCTTCTCTGATGACAGAGTCACCTCTACATCTTTGAAGGGAAACAAATCTGATTCTTAGTGACCAAGGACAGCTTTGGGCAATTAATAAATGCCACAGTTCAGGCAGGCTGTAACTGCGCTGCCTAGCAGGTCAGGTTTGAGAGTGATCAAATCACATAAAACCCAAAAAGAAAAGATTATCTTCTGGGTAGTAGGAGATAAGGGAAGGCTTGTTTTCCAAAGCCAAAGTTCTGGCAATGACACCATCTTTTTAGGTTATTTGCACTGATTCCCCCCAACCCCATCCATGGTTTATTTCTACCTCTGGGCTTTTGCTCTGAAATATCCTGAGGAATATTCTCTGATCTGGTGAGTTATAGCATCAAATAATGCCAAAGCTGGCTGCCCATGCTCAATGGTTAGCAGTGAAGAAGGACTTGGAGTTTACTTGGTCCAGTGACTCAAGCTTTCTTTCATGGTATTTCCTAAGATGCCTTTGTGTGTGTTGGCTTCATTGTTAAGTGGGCAAGTAGAATGCTGTGACAGTTCTAGAACTCACACATGCAAGGCCCTATGGGACACTGGATTATTGTGCCGACTCTCCAGACTCTCTCCCGTTCTATGGAAGATCTGTTACTGTGCTCTCCCCTGGTGACACAGCAGGTAGGCTAAGCTCATCTCTTCTTTCACCAGCATGATGTGAGCAGCTGTGATGGATCCTGGGTGGAGAAACAGTAACATCTTAACGCTGCTGTCCTACCACTGCTGCCATCTCCCTAGAATAGGCATAACCCAGTCTCCTGGTTTTGAGAAGGGATAAAAAATTTGGGTATGACCCAAGATGAGTCAGAGTAACCCCTAGACTTATATTTGAACCTTTACAAGACTTGGAGAATTAAATAGCTCCAGCTGACAAGGCCCAGATTAGCTAACACACTGCTTATCGATGCAGACTGTCAAGATTTCATGAGACTTTAAACCATGCAAAATTCTAGTGGCATAGCTGATGTCTGGAAGTGTGCAGTGACAGCAACAGCTAATGCAGAAGATGTGTCGTTTTTTAAATATTTCCATAAGACCAAGAAAAAAAATACCTGAGAAAGCTTCTCCTTTTATTTCATTTGCTCAAACTAGGTAACAGTTGATCACAGCAAAGATGTTGGACTTATCCTTAGAAAAAGTGGACAGCAATAGTCATGTGGCATGATGATGGTTTGAATAGGTTTAGCACTCAAAAGTTCATATATTTAAATGCTTTGGTCATTAAGGAGTGTTGGAGTAGGTGTGGTCATCCATGTTGGAGGAAATATGTCACTGGGGGTGGCTTTGGGGTTACAGAAGCGAGGCTCAGTGTCTCACTCTCTTCCTACTGGCTGTGGATCTGATAAAGAAGTCTCAACTACCTCTCCAGCACCTTGTCTGCCTGCATGCTGCCATGCTTCTTGCCATAATGATGGCAACTAAACCTCTGAAAGTCTAAGCCAGCCCTTATTAAATGTTTTTCTTTATAAGAGTTGCCTTGGTCATGGTGTCTCTCTACAGCAACAGAACCCTAACTAAGATATATGGATAAGCTTAGCACCAAGTTCATCTGCTGTAATGCAGTAGGAGATGATAAGGCCAACATTATCAGAGTGAGAAAGCAGATTCCACCATGGGAATAATGAGGAGAGATGAATGTTCTAGGGAGTAATCTAGTTTGCCACATGGTGATGTATGCATGTGAGACCCAAAGCCACAGCATTCTCTTCCCTTACAACAGGAAAATTAATCAAGAGTAGGGGAGAAAATGAGGACCTGAGAACTGGGGAAGCATCTGACTGGGAAATTAATGCCTTGCAACATGAAGACTTGAGTTTCATCCCTACAGCCCACACAAAAATCAGCTGGGTGTGATGGTGTGCATTCATGACTTAGTCCTGGGGAGGTACAAACAGTAGATTTCCGAGTGCTTGGTGACTATCCAGCTGAGCCTATTTGGTGAATTCCATGCAGAAGGGAAACTTTGTCTCAAAAGAAAAGATGGGCAGACAACACCTGAAGAGTGACCTCAGGCATTTGCATGCTCACATGTATGAGGACAAACATGCCAACATGCATTAATTCTTCTCTTCCTAGCCCCTCTGCCTGCACACACCACACGCACACATACACACGCACACACACATACACACACGCACACACACACACACACACACACAAATGGGCATCTGCGAGAACCCATTTCAGGAACCAACCATGCTTATGTATATCTGATCAAGGCATTATTATGTAAAAGGAAAAAGGATATTGTAAGGGAACGGTTTTTTTCCCTTCTTCACGCCCTGAGCTTATTTCAAGTCTTGACTCATCTATGAAGACTGCCAGAGCTCTGTAGCCTCTGCTTGCTCTTACCTGTGAAGTCCTACAGATGATCTTCTTGCTACAGACATGACTGTTTCAGCTTATTTAGAGTCAACACCAAAACGAAGGAGCTTTTATGTTAATGCAAATGTAGCAGTGTGTTTGAAGTCTTGAGTTATGTCATGACTCTGAAATCTAAGCTCTCTAATGTATTACTTCTTAAGGAATGCTCATTACCTTATCTTTAGCCTTAGTTTCTAACATGAGAATTAATAATCACACACACTAATTGAACATGCTAGTTATTAAATATTAGTTTGTTTTTTGTTGTTTCTTATCAGAATAATTTAATTGGACTATATTCCCTATGACATTCTGAATCTAGAGTATTAAAATTAAAAATACTGTCTGTATAATACCTCCTAGGAGACAAGAAGATACATGTCCTCTTAGGAAAGCAAACTAGAGAGTCTGAGAGAGTCACCAGGGACATATGACTTAGGCTGTCATCTTGTGTGACCTCAAGTAGCTGGGAGTCAAAATCTGACCCCCACAGGTATCAGAGACAACACATTTACTAAAGCTGGTGAAGCATGAACCAGCCCCACCTACCTATTGTGCTAGTTAAGGCAGGAGTGAATATCTGACAAAATCAGTAGTCTTTTTAAGAGGAAATGGATGTTAAGTTGGCAATATCTTCTACTCTCACTACTCTCTGGGCTCTGTCAAACTCATCTGTGGAAGCTATCAAAGCCCTTTAAGTCTTTTGCTTGCTACCTCGGTGGAGTTCACAGTCTTTATAGCAAAGCACCACAAATTAGATTCTTTTAAAAAATAATAAACCCACCTCTCTCTTTCTGCATATGTGTGTATGTGTTCTTGTCATGAAAGTCAGAGCACAACCTTGGGTGTCTACCCTTGCCTTACTTCTTTGAGACAAGATATCTTATTCACCAAGCTGGCTGGCAAGCTTATATGGATTCTTCAGTCTCCATCTCCTACCTTGATCTAAAGGCACCAGATTTACAGATATGTGCTATTATGTCCAGCTTTATGTAGGTTCTGAGGCTCCAAACTCAGACTCTCAAGTTTGCCCAGTAACCACTTTATTGAGCCATTGCCCCGTCCCCACAGCAATGGCTCTTGAAAAAAAGTTTTTTCCCTTTTATGAAGGACAAACAACTGAGACCAAGTTGCTTCCAGTTTCGATTCAGGTGGAGCACCTCTTCCTAGATAACTGTCTTCTCAGAGTTCTGACTGAGAGACCTGATGTCCATCTTCTTATGAGAATACATTCCATCAGTTTGGGTTCTTGTAGCCACATTTGACCACAATGTTCTCTACAGAGCTGTTTCTGGTATGGAGCCACACAGAGTAGTGTGGGTGTTAACATGGATGTTAAGGAGGTGCAATTCAGTCTCTAGTGTGAACTTTGGTAGAAATGTCATATTAGAATGTCAGCATAGAAATGCAGGTGCTAGAGACTTGCTGAGGTCTTTAGTTGTTTTACTCTGAGTCCTTAAAGACTCCCACAGACTTTTTTCTCTGGTCCCTGTCTGATATCACAGTTTGTAACTCCATTTTTCCACGTCATAATTCTAGCCACCCCCAGAACAACCTTGTCAGTAAATTCTATTTATGAATTCTTGGAACAAGAATCTGTTTGTTCTCATTTAGACCACCATTCTCTCCAACACAATACCAATCTAGAAGCCTCTGGAAAATGGATGTCCTTCCGTGAGCAAGAGAGAAAATTTTAAATTGGGTTTCAATATTGTCTTGGTAAATTTATGTGCTCCACTTGAGAACAGAACTCTTGTCCAGGTTCTATGCTACCTCTGTCATGTCTATGCAGAAAGCCCAAGAGTGACGTGTAAGTCGGTGTGTTTAGGAAGGTCACAGATGACTTTAATGATTAACAAGTTTCTTCGGCAAACTTTGTCTTTAAGTTTCTCACACACATGGTGGAAGGAAGAAAAATACTCATAAAAATAAATTACAGAGGCTAGAGTTTTCAGCCCAGAGAAAATAAGAGCAAGAATGTGTAAGTATACAATAGACTCACCGATGATACCCAGCTTTTTCTCTGCATCTACCACAAGCAATACAGAACATGAGGTCACAGACACAGAAACAGCCCCTAATAGGAAAAGAAGCTTTAAAAGAGAGTAGTGTTCCGAACCTTTGAGAGAGCCCCAATGATTGTGGCTGTGTAAACAGACCTACTGACCTTTCAGAATGTTATGTAGTCTAAGGGCCAGAAGTAGAAAACCAGCTTTTCAAACGATGTTTGAGTTTCTCAGGGTAAGACAGAAATGGCTCTTGTAGTCATTTATGACCTATTTGTGGATCAAATTGCACACCTGGTTCTCTTAGGGAAAAAAAAGACATGTATGTGGGTTCTTCAATAAGCAGAGAAGACAATAGCCCTGACCCCATCTCCTTTACTCACCAACCTTGGGTAAAAGCAGATGCTTTATTGGTTAAATAGCCCTTCATCAGACAGATGGGACCCAGTAGTCATTACTACAGTTTAGTTCCTATGGGGATGTTACCAGGCACTTACTGGAGCTTCCCATGGTTACAAGGAAAAGGGAAGGGAAGGATGGGGGTCAGTGCATCCTTGTCAATCTCTCTAGAACATGCCAGGTCTCAGTACATCTCTGCTTGAGGCTGAGACAAGGATTCATCATTAGAGTTGTAGCTGCCTCCCTCATTGTAGCCCAGAGTTTGTTGCCATGGCTCATTTTCTATAGGATCTGATGCTTCCAGCCTATACTGGTGCCCTCTACCAGCATCCTCTAGGCTGGCAGGTGTCAGGTATGGTAGAGCCAGGGCCATTTCCTCAGCACCCCTGTGCATCTCCTTCCTCACCTTTCTTTGTGGACAAGGCAAAATGCTGTAATTTAAGTCTCTGAGAAGAAAAAGAAGCAGAAGGTCTGGGTGAAATTTGGGGTTTCTACTGGAGCTTAGTGATCTAGTAGCTGTAAATCAAGTTGTAGTCTCATGGATATTCCTACTGGGTGAACACTGTTCTCTGTTACCTCCAGGGAGAAGGGCAGGAGGAGGGTGGAACTCAGACAATTCCAGTGCCAGGGGGTTCTGACTGCAGTAGAGCTGAAGCATGTGGAAAAACGAACTCTAGCCCTGTACTTTCTCTTTAAAGGGAATAAACACACTTGGCATTTGTTCCCTTATCCTTACCTCTCAAGGAAAGTTAAAACTTCAGAGGTCTACAAACAAATTTACATTTTATTTTTGAGCCATGGTCTGTGATTCTTCCTACTTAGTCTGAACTTCACCAAGAAGCCATATGAGAAGAGAAAAAAAAAATAAGAGCTCAGACAGCCACAGGGTCCTGGAGCACTGAATGCTTCTGTGCATTCTGTGGATCCCAACTTTGCTGTTTCAGAATCCCTGTCCCTCCTAAGGGGCTTAGAAATCAACCCATGTGCCAGCATATCCTTTCCCCACTACCTGGTCTACCATAACTTAAGTTGGTCTTTCCTACCACACTTTCCCAACCATGAAGGTGTCATACCTCTGCAATTGTGAGACTGAACTAAGCTGGTGTTTCTATGCTTGAAATGATAATCAGAGTATGATATCTCAAGAAATATTCATGAAAATTAAGTTAAAAGTGCCTGGTGGTAAGGTTACCATTATTTACCACCATGCCCTACTGACGTAAAGTACTTAAAGAAGGAAAGACTGAGTGAGATGCAGCTGCCTTGCATGGGCTTTGTGACTTTTGCAACTAGAGTAGATATTTGTAACTGATTTATAAAGCAATAGTGATTCTCAGTTCTCCAAACTGACATATTGATCCCCTTTGTGAGGGGTCTGACAGCATTTCAGGCAAGCCAGTGTGTACAACTCTAGGGTTGAGACATTTCTAACAGGTCACCAAGAAACTTTTCATATATACAGAGAGCTCCAGGAAGTTAAGATGACCCCACTTTGAAATGCACATTAAACTACTTGATGCTTTATTTCACTATTTAGTTAAAATACCATGTCTGGAGAAAATATATGTAATTTGCAATGTCAGTATAAAAAATGACAGTAATTGTAATTTCCCCGAGTGGAACAATCTGTTACAAAAGAGATGTCAATATTCTTAAAAGCTTCAGTCCTTCACAGGGTGTGAAATAACCTAGAATAATTCGTGGGTTTAAATACTTTCCTCTATATTCTATCTGCTTTACTTCTGTACGTCATGTGTATGTATGATATGTGTGCATGTATACATTCCTTCCTGAGTATGAATGGAGTGTGTGTGTGTGTGTGTGTGTGTGTGTGTGTGTGTGTGTATGTAAGTCAAAGGACAAAATTTGGTGCCCTTCTATTGTGTCTAAGAGGCTAGATGGTCCAAGAGCTTCTGGCAATTCTATCTCTACCATCTAGCTGACAGTGTACCCGAATGAGTGCTATCATGCTTTATTGGAGTTCTAGGGATTTCATATCGCATCCTTACATAGGATAGAAATGCCTTACCTACTAAGAAATCCCTATGGCCTGTGTATTTATAGTTCTATTCACAGCCGTAGATGCTCCTTTTTGAATGTGTCTCCCAGAATGGATATTTAGTATTGCCTATTGACAAGGCAGAAGGAAGGTATGGGGTAATCATTTCTGACCAGTGATCGATAGGACAATCTCCTGATCTACTGCAGACTCCTTACAAGCAGAGTGAGGCAAGGATGATTTTTCTAAGCTTCAATTCAATATGGCTATTGCAGATATGTAAGCACTAAATTAGAGATGAACGTATGCCCTGTGATGTATATCACATCCCACTCTTTGTGGAGTAAGCTCTATGGAGAAGACATAGAAGTGGCTGCAAATCACTCCCCAGCACTATATTGGCAAGATAAGCTGCTGGCCCTGTGACAGCCAGAGACAGGCAATCATACCCCAGCAGGGAGGGTTTGTAAATGGGGAGGAGGACTAAGAACTGGTATTTACAGCTGAGATCACCCCAAAAGTATAACTGACAAAGAGTATATATAATTGTGCATTTATTCTTTCTGTCAGCTTTTTTTATGGTTTACACATGTCCCTGTCACAGCCAGGCTTGCAGAACACCTTCCTCAAAGCCCCACACTCTCCATGTTGGGTCTCCATTAGTGAGCTGACGGACGCACTCGGCTTCATGATTCAATCCTTGCCCCTTGTCACCAGGGTCTTGGGGCACAAACAACATGCCACACTAACTTTCCTTATAATAGATGCACAGGGAGATCTGAAACACCTGTATAGCAAAATAATACTTTATTTTACTAATTACTGTTTGCCTGTTACTGACAGCAATCACTTGTTTTCAGGTATTAGAGGCTATTTATCACCCAAAAGATGCAGCTGCCTCTGAGATCCAAGTATGTCTAACTTAATTTAGACAATAGTGACGGTAATCCAGTGCACAGCTATTGTAACCCTCTGTGCCAGGCCACATGCCAGACCTACCTTTCCTATACATCAGCTCTTTCAGTCTTCACAGCCATATGATATTCACTTATTCTCTCCAGGAGCATATGGAAAACTAGAGCCCCCATTCTTATGCCTTCATCTGACTCTTAGCTAAGATCTTGGATCTGTCATGATTGGATGAGTCCATTAATAGGTAGAGGAGTTCTATGAAGATGAACATACATATTTCATAGATGCATAATCTAAAACAAAAATAATTTACCAGGAGTAGTCAGAGAAAACCCTGTACAATTATTAGTATTCTTAATCCTTCCTCTTTTAGTCATTTAAGTAGCAATTGCTGAGCATCTGCTTAACTTTGGGGGTGGATCGTGTTCAAATGCAATCCTGTAGATCTGGCATGACACCAAGAGTTGGTCAACAAATAGCCATCCCTTTAGTCGAACAAGCTAAATGATATCCAAATATTTTATATAAGGACTGGGGTTTAAGCAGAGAAAGATTACATGGACACATCTTGAAAGCCAGAAAGGAATCCTAAGCCTCCATAATCCCAGTCTGAGTTTTCATGGTCTCTATTTGTAGTGAGGTCTTCGGAATTTCCATGCCTCCACAGATGGGTTTTAAATGCTCTTCCTTTAAGCTACCAGAACTGTTGTATAGTGAAGTTGTGGGGCTCTGTCTCACCTTTTGGAGGCTTTTTTTTCATAATTTCTAGAACCATAGAGGTCAGTGTGTGGATACAGAGGGGTCCCACCCTTCTCAGCTCTGGGTACACACAATTGTTTTCAGTCTCTGAACCTAAATTTATAAATTGGAATGAACTTGGTTGAGCAATTATTGTTCATCAAGATGCTCAGAAAAACCACAGTGACAGAATTATTCCGTGCATGGGAGCCAAGGAATCCTGTACAGCACAGCACAGACTACCTCAGCTCTTTTTCTGAAGAGTCACTTGAGAAGAAGACAACACTGCTCTCAATAGCAGATGTCTGGACTCACATCCTCTCTCTACCTGCCTACTGCCCCCAATTCACAAAGCAAGTCCCAATCTAGGATCTAGGGTGTCACATGTTCCTACAACATGGAAAAATATTCAATTTTGATCAGCAGCCCCACACATATAAGCACACTGTACAAATAACCAAAACATTATATGGCTGCAGGAACTTCATTCCCAGGTCAAGTGAAGCTGGGGCTCTTGCTCCAAATGTTTAAGTCTGTATCTAAATACATGATGGTGATTTTCCTTTCAATTTGATGACCTCATTCCAGAATCCAAAGTGGACAAACTCAGTAGAGACACAGCAATATATATGGATGGTTACAATGCACAAGCAGAAAACCAGAAATGAAGGGCTCAGCTCAAGGTTGCATGAGTACCACAATGGCAGGTTAGAAAAGTAAATCAGGCCCAGTCCTGGCAATCCAACAGTATTAACTTAGTAACATTACCCTAATCTTTTTGTAGCTTAGGAAAAATATCTAGGACCCTTGGAGTTATTTGAATCGCATCATGCATGAATCTTTATCTACCATAGTTTATTCAGACATGACAATATGTCCCCTTGGGCTTTGGCTGGTTGAAATCTAGAAAATGTTGGAGCAGGTCAGCTGAACTATAAAGTATTGGCCGTGCAAGAATGAAGACCTGAGTTAAATCCCCAGTACCAGCATTACAAATCTAGGCCTGGTGGTCCATGCTTGTAATCTTGAAGTTAGACAGGCAGAGACAAGTGGATTCCTAGAGATTTCTGGCTAGGCAGCCTAGCCCAAATATCAAGCCTGGATCCCAAGGACAGATTTCCTTTTAAAAAAATTCAAAGTAGATGGCTCTTGAGGAAAACACTTGAGGTTGGCCTTTGGCCTCCAAATGTACACCCATATCCCCATATCCACATAAATGTGCATACATATATACTGCCACAGGACACACATAAACACAAAGGACACACACACACACACACACACTGTAGTGAAATTAGAAAAAATGAAATTTCTTTTATCTGGACAGATCTCTCTGACCAAGATTGTAGGATGCTTTGTGTTAAATTGGGGCATCAAATTGGGCAGGATGTTCTTGGAAATAGAGGAGAGAGCACTCCCCTAATACAGTGCCTCCCTATCCACAGGAAGAACACTTACAGAAGAGATATTTGAGAAACTGTCTTAGAGTACACTCTCTTAAGATCCCAGGTGGGGCTCTTTCACAGTCAGGCAGATACAAAAACAATGAGACTGGAGATGAGGTCCTCCCACCCCATTATTGCTTTGTAGTATTCCTAGAATACTGCTCACTGCTGGGAGAACCAGAGGGGTAGCCAAAGTCCTTGTCCAGAAAGTCTTCAGCACCTTGGAAGCACCTTTATTTAAGTTAGAAGGAAATGATCCCAGTATTAGTTCACATTCTCCTATTCTTTCCTTCTCCTTCTCTCCCTTTTTTCCTCTTTTCTTCCCCGTTCTCTTAGAAAATCCCATTTGTTTGCTCCTGTTCATCTTGCCCAACCCTAGTGTGTTAGTTTTTGTTTTATCTTATTCTATTTTATTTCGTGTTATGTTTGTTATTATTTCTTAGGAGTTTGTTTGTTTTCTAATGAGAGACAGAAAGGGAGTAGCTATGTATGGTAGGAGAGGCAAGGAAGACTGGGGGGAATATACAAAGGCAAACTTGGAGAATATATTATAAAAATGACCTATTTTCAGTAAAAGAAAGAATATAAAATAAAATAAAATTACCAGAAAGAAGAAAGACAAAGAAAATCTGATCTCTGATGGACTGTGTCCCAGGAAAACTACCCAGTTCCTCTACTTAGCTCACTTCCATGCAGGTCTTTCTAAACCTCAGGTTTGGTTTCCAGGAACATTTAAGGCAAAAAATAATAATAATAATAATCCCAGAGGGCTCAGAATCAAAACTAAGCTTGGAGACATGTTTCAACTTGTTCTGCAGATAATTAAGTGCCCTGGACTCTTCTTGAAGGATGTCCGACAGCATTCCAAAGAACAATCAAGAGGAAGGAGGAAGAATCGTTATAAGAATCCCTGGCTAGTTTTTCTTCCCTTCCAGGAGGTGAATAGAGCATTTGTATTTATCTGTAAAAATAGCTGGTTTTGTATGCTCAATCTGATGCAGAATGTTAGTGCTGTTAGAGAAGGGAAGTGAGAGTGTATAAATTTAGTAGAAGAAAGAAGCTTCAAAAAATATTTTAAAAAAATGGAAACATGATGGCTTAATCAGACATGGAGCCAGCTTATTATATTATATGCAAATTAACAAAGCATTGGAAGACAATAATGCATGACTTTTTAAGAATATGTCCCACTTTGGGCCTGTAGCTGGACCTTCTTTTCTTCAGGCTCCTCTCCATTTCCATCCATGTAATTCTTTCAGACAGGAACAATTATGGGTCAGAGATGTGACTGTGGGACGGCAACCCCATCCCTCACTTGATGCCCTGTCTTCCTGCTGGAGGTGGGCTCTATAAGTTCCCTCTCCCTACTGTCAGGCATTTCATCTAAGGTCCCTCCCTTTGAGTTCTGAGAGTCCCAGATCTCTGGTGCATTCTGAGGGTTCCCCCAACCTTCTATTTCCCATGGTTGCCTGTTTCTATTCTTTCTGCTGACCCTCAGGACTTCAGTCCTTTTCCCTCACCCAATACCAGATCAGGTTTCCCACTCTCCCCAACTTTGCCCCCCCCCCAACCCGTTTCCTTTTCCTCCCAGGTTCCCCTCTTCCTCTCCACTTGTGATTGCTTTCTTCTCTCTCCCAAGGGGTCTTCATTTGGGCACTTCAGCTTGTTGAACTTTTTGAGTTCTATGGACTGTATCTTGGGTATTCTCTACTTTTATTTTTTGGCTAATATCCACTTATTAGTGAGTGCATACCATGCATGTTGTTTTGGGTCTGAGTTACCTCATTCAGGATGATATTTTCTAGTTCCATCTATTTGCCTGCAAAACTCAGGATGACCTCATTCTTAATAGCTGAGTAGTATTTCGTTGTATAAATGAACCACATTTTCTGTATCCATTCTTCTGTCGTGAGACATCTCTGTCCTAACTCAGAGAAATATAAAATTCAGAAATGGCTCTCCGATTCTAAGAGCACCTAGTCCCTTCCCATGCCCACCCTCTTGTGGAGGTCTCATATCTAGTGTGAATGTTGAGAAATGGGATTCCTCAGAGGTAGAGACTGTGGGGTTGGAAAACATTCCAGGGTTTTTGCTCCTGTCTTAGCTCTGCTCATGTATGCACACCTTTGGTGCTCCACCCACAGCTCAGGAGACTGGTAATCGCTTCTTTAGCTAAAGAATGCTCAGGATGACTCCTTCTTTGCAAGAATTGTTCTCTCTCTCTCTCTCTCTCTCTCTCTCTCTCTCTCTCTCTCTCTCTCTCTCTTTCTCCTCCATGACCGAACAAGGAATCAGACACACGAAATGTAGAAATATGCAGCAGAAGGGAATAAATACAACTATCATCCCAGAGGGACAATAGAAATGGAAAGTGCTTGGAAACCAGAGGTAACTGAGGATGTGCTGAGTAAAGGAGACTAGGAAATCATGGCTTCTTGGACTTGTTCTCAAGTTGATCATACACAACATAGATCATCAACTCCCCTCACTCCCCAAACAGGTTCTTCAGGGGCTGCTGGCCACTACACAGGATCTTGGTAGTATGATAAAAGTCCTTGGAACTATGATCCCTAGAGGCTCCTGGAAATTTTTGGTTGAAATTCATCAGTTTGTTTGGCTGCTAAACAAAATTATTATCATTCTCCCTATGGTTATATAGGACTCAGAGTATTATGGCACAACACCAAAATCTCCAAGCCCTAGATCAACATTACTCAGTATATGAAGAACCAGAAACCTCTCTCTGACTCCTTTTTCTCTCTCTCTTCCTCCCTCCCTCCCCTTCTTCCTCCCTTCTACCCTCTCAAAAACAATCCTACTATTTAAAATAAAAAGGATAAATGTGACTAGTTGATGTTTCTGGCAAGTTCACAAGCAATTCAGCGCAACCAAGTATGCTAAATCCATTAGACAGCCATACATTACGTAAAGGAATAAGCCCAAATCTATCTCCCACTTAAGAAAATAATTAACTGCAGTATTTACATCAAAAATACAAAACTTTTAGGAGAAAGTATAGAATACCATAGGGGTCAATCAGATGGTTCAGTGAGAAAGGGCTTTGCCTCCAAGGCTGAAAATGCGTTTGTCCTCATGACCAATGTCATAGAAGATCTCACGCCCAGCAGTGGTCTTTTGACCCTCACAGGAACACTGTGGCACTTGCACATACATGTGCATATGTGCTCTCTCCTTCCCATCATACACACACACACACACACACACACACACACACACACACACAAGCATGCACATACAAAAATAAACAATGAATGAAATAAAGGAATGTAATTCATAAATGTAATAAAAAAGAACATAATTGTAATCTAGATTTAGGCAACACTTAGACATGACAAAAGGGCAGAAATTATAAAGAACTTGCCAAAATTAATAGCAATAGTGCTGAAAAACAAGGCTAAGGATACAGTTCACTGTTAGAGTGCTTACCTAGTATGAAACCTTAGGCTTGATTCCCAGCACTATGATGATGATGATGATGATGATGATGACAATGATGATGATGTCATGGTAATGACAGACCTGAACAACTACTTCCTCAAAGAGAGCATACAGAGGACAAATAAATATGAATATGTGTGTAACATCAGTGCCATGGCAAAGACTCAATTAAGACCACAGTGAGTTCTGATGGAGTAATTAAACTTAGCATCTTAATTCCAAATGCTGTTGTTCTCATTCTTTACATTGTAGCAATGTAAAATGTTATGGCCATTCTATGAAATAGTGACAGTTTCTTCTACTATTATTCATTACTTACAATGTGCCTCACAAATGACACTTTTATATATTTAATGTAGAGAAATAAAAAATTTATATTAAACAAACATTTGCATATGACTATGTTAGTGATACTGTTGATGGCTAGATACTGACAAGTACTCAAATAAACATAGCAGGAGAGTGTATGAACAGATTACAAGACAGCCATGGGGCAGAAATTCAACCAGGAAATAAAAGGAAATATATTATTAATCTTCATTGCACTAAGGATGATGATGAAATCACTGTGCTAAATGAAAAGGCCTGAGCTCAAAGACTGCCCACTATATAGAACCATTTATGTGTCATTCTCAAAAAGGTGCAACTATGATGATAGATAGGGCAAAGGTCAGAGGCTGGATGAGTTAAGAGTTACTAGAGGGTGTGGCTATAGAGGTATAGTCAAAGAGGGAGTCTCTGGCCATGATAGGACTTTGGGGATTTTAATTGCGGTGGTGGCTAGAATAGTCTATCCCAGAAATGTATGAAAATTGTCTATTTTATTATGCATAATTCTAAAAGAGTAAGAAAATAGTGAGCTCCATAAGGTCTCTTTAAGACTTAGGATAATATCATGGAAACACTTGGAGTTTATTAAGCAGTAAATATAACCCAGCAGCCTTATTCCTAAGTTCATACCTACTCTGATATACTGTCTTCCTAGTATGTTGCACACAACATGTGTTTTGTTTAAATTTGTCTTACCATGGAGAAAGGGAAATGAAAGTGAGGCATGCATCCCTTTTCATCAATGTTTATAAAATCATTCCTTTTATAAGATCATCCTCAAGACAATGCAAAGTTGATGATGAGGTGTTGTGTTGACCAGGACATAACTTCTGTCCACATTGTCACCTTTTTACTGACCAAGAAAAAAAATCTTCCTTGAATGTAACATGACAGCAGTTGGAAGCATGGACTTATATGAAAGGCTGACCATACACTGCGACCATTAATATTGTCAACTTGATATTATCAAGAACCACTGAGTGACAAGCCTTCATGCATGCCTGGGTGATATTATTTTGATTAGCTTAATTGAGGTAGGAAGATCCATTTCAGTTCTGGTAGCACCATCCTCTGTCTGAGGTCCTACACTGGATAGAAAGGAGAATGACAGAATAAAAATTTCTACATTCTCTCTCTCTCTCTCTCTCTCTCTCTCTCTCTCTCTCTCTCTCTCTCTCTCTCTCCCCTACCTATCTATTAGTCTATCATTATCTACAATCTATTATTTATTTATCTATCATTTATCTATTATCTACCTATCTGATCTGTCTACTCTATCTCTTATTTATCTATGATCCATTATTATCTATCATTTATCTATTTTATTTATCTATTTATGATCTATTATTTATCTATCCTATCACTTATCTATTATCTATCTATCTAATCTATCTGATCTGTCTATCATTCTTTTCTCATGCTATAAAAAAAAAACAATTCTCACATTCTAAGGATACAGAGGAAGTCATGAGACTAGACTCACTAAAAAGGATGAACCCCCCTACCTCCAGCCATGTGAGTGAACCTCAAAGCCACTTTCCTATTTACATCCCAAGCATTGCCTCTAGAAAGAATGGGGCAGGACCATTTAGATGCCCACCTCCTATACTGCTGGCCTCCAGACACTATGATGACATTTAAAAAAAGTGTTAGTTATTCTGGGTGGGGCAGGGTGTCCACACATGTCTGCCATGTCTGCACACATGGAGATGAAGAGGATACTACGAGTCCTATTCTATCACTCTTCAAATTGACCTTTGAAAAATGGCCTCAGTTAACCTGAAAGCAGTAAGCCCCAATGATCCTTCTGTCTCTTCTCCCCCAGTCCAGTGTTGGGGTTAAAGTCATTGTGTAGTCACACTGCTTTGTAACATGGTTTAAGGTGAACTGAACTCAGGTCTTCATGTTTATACAACAAATGCTCTTATCTACTGAGCCATCTCCCTAGCTTCCCAAAATGTTGTTTATTTTAAGCCAAGTTTTGAGATAGCTTGTGATATATTCTTAGATCACTCATAGGAGAATCATATTAAATTGTTCTTTAGTGTAAAATGAAGTTAAGCGAAAAAAGAGAAAGGGGTTGAGATCATGATTCAGTTTAACACATTTACCAAGCCAAGAAATGTTCAAGTTATTTGAATTTATGCCCCTGGTGGCCAGCAATTTATACAAAGATCCAGGGCATTCCCTAAAAGGGATTTAAAAAACTAATCATCTTCTCACATTGACATTCTCAAGCTGATATAAGGGAATATTGGGGAAGTGACATTGAATATCTCCACAGTCTCTCACCAGGGACACTTAGACATCTCCTGTGTTAATGACTTTAAATAGGATGTATCATATGGTTACCTTGAGAACAGAGCCAAGGGGAGGGCTTTGCATGAGGAAGATGTGATCAGTGCATTTAGATGTTGGCAGTGGGTGCTGTTTGTTCTTTTAATTAGCAAACACTGCATTCATATCTAAGTCAGAGAGAACAAACAAAGCTAAACACCTAGCACCAAGATGAAAGCTGTGACTCTGTGTCTCTATGCTCACACATGTAGAACCTTCTTCCCATTCAGCATATGCTATGAGGCAGGTGCATGAAAAGTTACTCTGGGGGAAGAGGATTTGATGTTCACATCTTCCAACACTGAAGAGAGGAAATGTTCCCAGCAACTCACAAATTGGGGAACACTTGACAGAAAAATATGCTTGGGCAGCATTGCTTGCTGTATTCTTCAAGAGGAAAATTGAAAACAAGATCACCAGGGTCAGGCAGTTATTACTGGAATCTGGCTCTTATAGAACGTAATACATACCATTTCCACCAACTAAATTGCATTGCTTTGTCCAAGTCACCCGATGGGGCCCAGGATAAGGTGTTTTTCAGATGTAGATAACCACCTAGGTTTCCAAAGGCACATCTATTTAAAAGTAGGGCCCAAAAGAACACCAGCGGTGACAGAAAATGATATTTTTCGGTAACCTCAGCATCACAGAGAATAGTTCCGCAAGAAATAGTTGACAGAGAAGGAAAAACTTTATTATTAAACATAGAGTGCTATTCAGCAAAATCTGTTGCAGATGTGATTCTAAAAACTAAGCCTTTTGGGGTCTTGTTGGAACTAGGTCTCAAGCAAGCCCAAAGCAGCTTACAGATCAAGGTATTTTACTGATAATTTGAGTTCCAATAAGAAAAAAATTAAACATCAAGTGAATAATAATTTATCAGCAAACTGAGATGAGCTATATAACATTTAACATAGACATAAATGAAGAGCCAAAATGGTGGCTTTTGTCTATAATCTCAGGAGGCCTACTAAAAGTTTGAGACCCTACTACAAAGTGAGACTCTGAATCAAGAAAGAAAAAGGAAAACAAAGAAAGAAAGAAAGAAAGAAAGAAAGAAAGAAAGAAAGAAAGAGGAAGAAAGAAAGAAGGAAAGAAGGAAAGAAAGAAAAGAAGGAAAGAAAGAAAAGAAAGAAAGAAAGAGAAACAGGCACACTCAATGGAACCACAATTTACTATGAATTTTCAAACTTAACAAGTAGTTTAACAGGGTTTCTCCACCTAGCTAATAATAAAACTTTGTGGGCCTAATAATTGGATTGCATCAGCTTTGAATGAAACATCATCCAGATGCTCTTACAAACAAACAAAACATAGGTCATCTCAATGAGAATAGTCAATTGCTAATAAGAGAAACTGAGTCTAGAGTTTTCAATTTGGTATGGTGTTATCATTTTGAAATCTTGGAAGAAAGAAAATTGTTCAATGTCGATGCTTGACCCAAATAATATTTCTCATGTAAATCACTCAGGTAACAACAGAGAATCAAAAGAAGCTATCTCACACACATTCATGGTAATTCTAAATTTCAAGAGATAAGAAAGGATGCATATGGGGCCCAGGGGAAAAATGTGCTGGACAGCTTACTTTACTTCATGATGTTATCCAGAATTTTGAAACTTCAAGGAGAAAGTTGGAAAAACAACCTGACTTATAAGAAATGGTAATTTCACTTAAAGAATCTGCTAGGCACTAGTGTAAAAGAACCTTTCTCCTCACGACAGAACCAGATCATCCCTGACCTCATCCATACTGGGCAACGCTCCTTTCTTTTCCTTACTTACTGTCTTCTCATAGGCCTACTTTCTTTCTCTTGCTGGACACAAAGCCCACTTGTATTTTCTAGCAGTATTATCTGCTATGATGCCACACTCATTGGGTTTTCAGAGTACTTTGTAATTTAAACGAAGCACTAAGGGCCTCCAATGACTACCAGAATCCTGTGAGATACCTAAACCTGTAGGTGACCAAATACAATAATGTTAATTAAGTGGTACAATGGACAGGAACTTGTGTGTTCACTTCATCTGTATAAAATTCCCAGTGACCAGTGCAACAACCTAAGCTACACTACTCTTGGGGGCAACACACTTGGTCACCTATTCTTAGAGAGTATTTCTCCATATTAACTGGAATTTGTTCTCTTGATTTGCTATCAATTGGGCTCTGCCTTGAATCCCAAGACGCTAAAACAGCGATTCTCAGCTTTCCTAATGCTAAGACATTTTAATGCAGATCTCATGTTGCGGTGCCACCCAACCAAAGAAGTATTTTACTGCTACTTCATAGCTATAATTTTGCTACTGTTATGAATCATAATATAAATCTTTTATACAGGATATTTGATATGTGACCCCCCCCCCCCAAACACAAAGGGTCTGAGACCTACAGGTTGAGAGCCACTGCTCTAGAAGAAAATGCATTCTTGTCTGTACCCTAGTCTTTTGGCCAATGGAAAGCAGAAATGTGATTTCCAAAGCACCAATATTTCCAAAGCATTAGTCACTTTAAACACATCAATTTCAGGGCCCATCAAACCTACTGAGTTAGAACCTAAGAGACAGGAACTTAGAATCTGTACTTATTGTGAAGAAGCCTCCTGATCAGATTTCAAATGGGCTCCTTTAAACTCAGCACATTGTAATACTACACTGTGGTCTAGGTATTGTTTTAGAATCTTATGGATAACACAAATGGGTTCAACCTAAACATTGGGAGGTGTCCAGTCACTCAACTGTAATTAATTATGAACAGCATGTGTGTGTTGTGGTAGGCAGTGTAATAGCAAACTGCCTTGGTGAGTTCCCACTACATACCAGGCACTAGGTTAGGTACCTTTATTAATCTGCTGTCTTCCACTCTTGCACACCTACAAAGTCCTTTTCATGCCTTCATTTGGTCCTTCACAAGGCCATGTGTTTGAAAACATGGTCTCCATTTGGTGGTGGAGGATATGAAGAAGTTGGGCCCACCTGGGGAAAAACACATTGCTGGAGGACATGACATAGGGGCCCTTAGACCAGTTTCTGTTCCTTGGTCACCCAGACATAAGGAAACTCCTCCATCTATGCCTTGCCTGCCACAGTGGGTTGTAATCCCTTAAGCCATGAGTCATAATAAATCCTTCCTCCTTTAGAAAGTTGTTTCTCAGGATTTTACCACAATGACAAGACTGAGTCTGTAAAAAGATAAAAGGCTTATTTGTTAAGTATCTCAGAGTTTTGGAAGCAGGACCTGATCCCAAAGCCTATATCTTGTTCCCTGTTGAACTTCCATTTTCTACCTAAATATCAAGAGAAAACTGAGGATCACTGAAAATTTAAAAGCAGTGCAGGCTATTGAGACCCTGTCTAAAGGAAAAAATCTAGGTACCAATAGAAGCATTCCTAACTTATGCAGGGTTATCAGTTCATAAGAGACCCCTCTTAAAATGTTTTTGGGGAGGACATACAATAGGAATTTTCTTATTTCATACATTTGTTTCAGGCCTATTCATCAGATTCCTGGGTGATATGTTTAAGATGCCACTGGCACTTTTATGGTGTGATTGACAATTGCCTGCTCTTCCCTGCTCTGAACTCTTAAATCACCCAGGTGAATAGGATGTGATAAAGTGACACTTAGGATGGAGTCTGAGGAATTCAGTATGAGCTTCAAGGACAGAGCCCACAATAGTGCACAAGATTGGAAATTTCTCCCCTAACACCAATCTGTCTACAGTGCTATCTTTAATCTCTTTACACTGCAACAAGAAAGACAAGAATGATGTTAGATACTTCAGGAAGCAGGTAAGAGGGAAAACTGCCATGTTACAGAATGCCAGCATGGGAGATGGGGCTGTTAAACTGGCCCCTTGCTCCATACTCAAGACCAGTGTGTCAGCCAATGGGGAAAGTAAATGCACTATCTCCATAGACATTCCCTCCCAACCATCCACCCTTGATGGAAAACTCCACGTAAACCAAGGCACTATTAAAACACCTGTTGTCTTTAGAAAGTTCCCAATCAAGAAAACCAGCGGCTGAGTAGAAGAGAAGGCACACAATTCAGATTGACTCAGATTCCACTTTCTGGGATTTTCATTGCATTATTGGTCATGAGAGCCCTCTCCTCTCCCTAGTATACTTTCCTTATCAAACGCCTACAACACAGCCATCTCAGTCCAGCCCAGGAGCCCTTGAATGCCACATAAAGGTAATGGGGAACCCAAGAATCTCCACATTTCCTGATAATGTTAATGATAGAACAGTCCTGGGAAGAGTAGGCAACCACAATAGTGTGTGCCCTCTGTGCACTTTTCCCACCAGGGGAGAGCTGGTCTCCAGAGAGTGCTCTGATCCCATGACTCAGGTGAGATCATTTTTTTTTCTGGTGACTTTCTAAAGCAGCACCAGCCAGGAGGCACAGGCTGCAGAAGCAGCAGAGCAGCTGGGAAAGGGGCCTTCCTGCATCCATCTACACCCAGGAGGGACAGCTGATCCGAAGCCCTCTATGCATAGGTCTTACCAGGACAGAGCTAATCTCCCAGGAGTGCTGACACAGGCTTACAGGCCCACAGGAGGAACAAGCTCCAGCCAGAGACAATAAGAACATCTAACACCAGAGATTACCAGATGGTGCAAGGCAAACGCAAGAATCTTACCAACAGAAACTAAGACTACTTGGCATCATCAGAACCCAGCACTCCCACCACAATAACTCCTGGATACCCCAACACACTGGAAAAGCAGGATTCGGATCTAAAATCATATCTCATGATGCTGATAGAGGAATTTAAGAAGGACATAAATAACTCCCTTAAAGAAATACAGGAGAACACAGGTAAACAGGGACAAGCCCTTAAAGAGGAAACCCAGAAATCCCTTAAAGATTAGAGGAAAACACAATAGTCTCTGGAGGTGCGACACCCTGGACAAAAGCAGAAAACAAAACAAATAATTCCTAACTCTCAATTTACCTGAAGTCATAGTATGTCTCATTATAGCAAATGGACTTTACTAGACTCCATTTCTGGCAGGACTAAATTGGAACTAAGGAGTAGCAGGTGGGAAATCTGTGCAGTGATTTCTTGGGGTAAAAGCATCGCCAGTGGTAATAGAAGCAGAATGGTTTCTCCTAAGATTAATTATCTGCTCTTGATGACACACCATAATGTCTGCACAATTACATAGATTAGAGGTTGCATTCCCCATATATAGCAACAGGACACCCAATGATGATCACATATTTTGTTATGCACACAGTTACATAGATGAGATGAAGTTCCTCTGTATATTCACATAACATAAAATCAATACTTAATTCTAGCAGTTCTGCATGGGGCTGGTGGTTGTCTCTAGAGTGGAGGATGTATGAAGCCTTTGGTTGAGTTAGTAAGATTCAAAAGTGTTGCTGTGTATCAGCAAAGTGTCACTGACTCCACTGACCATACTATACTAGGCAGAGGTTGAGAAAAATTGAGAGATATAAATAATGCTGCAGAACCAGATACTGTCCCAATGGTAGTTGCTAGAAAGCTCTTCAGATCACATTCCTTTATGGGCATGCAAAACCTCTGGAGACAGACCTGGTATAAGTAGGAAGCCTCTAGAAGCTGCCCTAGGGAGAACTTGTGTGCCAAAGGGAAAAAGTGGGAGCATAGAACCCAGTGACCTGGTGTGGACCCCAACTCTTGAAAAATAGCTGATAGCCCAAGCTCATTATTCATTGGCCAGAGATAACAGTCAATGCGCCAAAGGGAGAAGACCTCTGTGAGGCTCATAGAGGCAGGAAATGTTTTTGTAGACAAGGAGGCTACAGATCACTGAAAAGTCATTTTTACTTACCTTTTTATTTTCATGTTTTGGTATTGTGTGCAGTGTGTATACATCTCTATAGATATGTTCACACATGTGTGGATACATATGGAGAAGTTGACATAATTTCTTCTTGGATAGCTCTCCAGTGTGTTTACTGAGACCAAGTCTCTCAGCTAAACCCAGAATGTGATGATTTGTAATGCTAACTAGCCAACTTGCACCAGGCACTCAGAACTCTACTCTTTGAGTGCTAGGATTGCAGACAGCCACCATTACTCTTGATCCATCTTGACTTTATCCACTGAGTACTTTATCCACTAAGCAACCTGCCCATCTCTCCAACCCTATTGTCTTCTCTGTTGAATCAGGATCTTAGATATCCCAAGATGGTCTCAGATTTACCATGTAACTGAGGGTTACCTTGAACATCTGCTCTTACTGTCTAATATCTACTGAGGTAGCTCCTGGGTGCTGAGATTACATGTATATTACATCATGGGCCCTCTTGCTGCTGAAAATCTAATCCAGAGCTTCATGCATGCTAGGAAAATATTCAATTGAGCTATATCCACAGTCAGTTAAGAGGTTATTTGGAGTGAGGGAGACAGGATGTTGGCATCATGAATAATTAAGAAGTAATAACTTAATTTATTAAGTTTTCAGTGCCAGGTTAGCCAAGGTCAGACTGTAACACACAGCAAAAGAATAGAGGTAAGTGAAGAATGTGGGTAGTGGATCTGTGAACCCCACTCCACAATTCAGAATTCCATACTTCACCAAGGCCACTCCTGTGAGTGTATCAAAAGACCCTATTCACAAGACACTCCTCCAAGAATTCTTTCCCCTTGGTTAAAATTTTCAGTGCATTTAATAGAGACACTCCTATGTGAATGTTTGTCTTTAACTCATACAAAAATACCTTATCTCTCCTTAACAAAAAAAAATAGACCTCAGGCAATGAGCAGTAGATGTGTTTGCAGAAATGATACTGGGAGGCACTGTAGGAGAAAAGAACTAGAGAAAACCGAGGAGATGTTACAGGCTCCTTCATAAAATAGCTGAGGGGTCTGGCCTTGAATAATAATGTGGTGGCTTGTGGATAGTAACACAGCTCTGTGGCCAGATCACCTTACTACTTACTAGCTGTAGGACTGAACATCTCTGACCTCAGGTATTGCTAAAAATGAATAGAGGTGTGTTAGGAATACAGCCAGGTGGAGAGCATGCTTGCTTACAATGTAGGAAATCCTTGGGTCAATCCTCAATGGAAGCAAATACCCATGAGAAACTGAAAGCCTATTTCAGAATCCCTAGCTTGGCCTCTCCTTGCAGGCTAGAAGCTCCCATTCTCACATGCACTTGCAATATTTCTTTTTCTACCAGCACTTTGATAATACCAATTTTGGTGGAAAGCTGCTTCATGTCTCAGCTAGGCTTGGTCTCTGCACCTTGATCATTCAACCCCTCAGCAAAAGTAGAGAAACTCATTTCACAACAGAGAAAACTGGCCTAGCCTGGAAATGAAAACTCAGCCATTAACTGACAAGAGTCAACTCCTGTGAAAGCAAGACATGACTGTCAAACTTGAGTGTTACGTTTTACTAGAACTGAATTTTCCACTAACGGGTTAAGATACAATGCGTAGTAAAGTACCCAATCCTTCCTTGCTTCCTCTGAATTCATTTTCTACCCAGAATACATCTGCCACTGGCTGACAATGCATTCCTATGAGTCACAGAACATCTAACAAAAACCCCAACACCAGACATGAGAAGTACTCTTTTGAGTCATTTATCAGAGTTGTCCAAGAGACCCCCAAAATATTGTGGGCCATTGCTATTGTCTTTGATTGTTGCCATTTCTCCATATCTGGAACATAAGTCCTTATTGCTAAAGATACCATGTACTTCAGACATAGAGTCCAGAAACCCCTGAACTTGAACTGACCTGAAAGCCTCCTTCCTGAGGAGGTACCAGAAGGCTCCATGCATGCAAGTTTTCAAAGGAGAGAAGCAACCAGCAGACCTACCTAGCTATGATGCATATGGATACAGCAACAATCAGCATTGCTCAATAACCCTAAGGGTGCAGTAGTGGTACGCATAAATTAGCAGTAACCAACAGCTCTCTAACTGGACTGCAGACCTGCTCAATGGAGGGAAATCATGTCTGGTGATGGAAATCTAGGTAAGTGTCCCAAGGCTTAATGAAGTTATTGATCTTGGAGGAGAACCTGCAACTACAACTTTACTAAACCAGCATAACTCTAAATATTTGTCCATATACCCACAGATAAGTATGGTCTTCATCCATTGTCAAGTAAACTTATGTTTGCAACAGACAGAGATCACTACAAAACAACCCAAGCAATTAAAATGCAGAGCCCAGTTATAACAGATTAATCTACAACATGATTCATATACCTAAGTTGTACATATCACTGTTGAAGTGTGAATAGAAAGATCATAAAAGGCAGATAAAAAGGACATTTGCTGTGAGTGTGTGTGTGTGTGTTTGTGTGTGTGTGTGTCTGTGTCTGTGTTTACAATCAATGAATAAAGAGGCCATGGATACATGGTAGGGGTACATGGAAGTTTTTGAAGGGAAGAAATGAAAGACAAAACTGATGTAGTTTTATTATAATCTCAAAAAAATAAAAAACTAGTGGATAAAAATGATCCAGAGAGATAACTGAGGCTTAAGGTGCACTTTGAACCAGAAACATGAATTAGTGTTCCTAAAATGATAGAGATTTTGCTTTTCATCTAAATATGGTGGATTCCTAGGCACACCACCTAACTAATCTCTCAAGAACAGATATCCCTGAAGTAACACTGATCTCAAAATCTAACAGAGCATATGAGACTGCCATCTATTGATGCATTGGGCCACATCATAGTTATCTGGAAAGGCATATGGCATGGCAGCAGGTTGGCACCTGAAGGCTGAACATACATAGAATCTGAGGTATAAATGGAGCTTGCTAGCTCTCTCTGGGCCTTTGTACTCACCAAGGATTCTCAAACTTACAGGAGCATTTTCTGACTCTTTAGAAGACTTCAAGGGCATTCACACAGTAAACAAGTGCATTTTTAACAATTTAGTGAGATAGGTAAAAGGAAAAACCCAAGCTATAAAGAGTAGGTAAATGAGTTACAAAAACAATTAAGCCAACCACCCTGAAATCCAGGTCTTCTGAGGCCCAGATCTTCAGGCATGACATCAGGGGCTCATGAAACCATGTCATGCGGTTCCTCTGCAATGAATGGGAACTATCTGAGAGTGCTGGATAAGCTCTCCTAATTGGCTAGGAACACCAATTAGGATCAGAGTGAGGAACACAGCATGAACTATTTGCCTGTTCTTTGGCCAATGTGCCTTCTTTTAAGGTATGGTCTCACTCATCTTTGGGTACTGCTGAGCTGAGCAGTTGGTGGAGGTCTCCCCTTCCAAGAATGAGCATGGGGACAAACAAATCATTAAGGTGTCCTTTCTAGGAAATTCAACTTTAACCAACAAAAGCCCAGAGATAGATTAGTAAAGTATTACATTCTAATAGTGTTACAAAATAAGTCCTGAGTAGAACCATCTCTATCCCCAACTTTTCCCAAGCTCACTCTTCTGAACTCCCACCAACTCTGAAGCCATCTTATGCTTTACAATAAATTTTTGCTCTGCTAAATTAGCCAAAGCCAATTCTGTTCCCATGCCATAAAGAAAACGTCTGGTTTAGAACTGAACAAACCTACAACTTTGCCATGTACAGAGGAACCTAGCTCATCCTTTGAACCCAAAGAATCAGAGAAATGAGAATTCTCTGGAACATACATATATGTGTATATGTTTGTTTTTTCTCTCAAAAAGACTGTCTTTATACCTGAGATAAAATGCCTTTTGGGTCTTTTGTTTTGTTTTTTTGTTTTTTCGAGACAGGCTTTCTCTGTATAGCCTCAGCTGTCCTGGAACTCACTCTGTAGACCAGGCTGGCCTCAAACTCAGAAATTCGCCTGCCTCTGCCTCCCAAGTGCTGGGATTAAAGGTGTGTGCCACCACTGCCCAGCTTGAGTTTTATTTTTAGTGCATGGCATATATAGTTATTAAAAATATTTTGATCAATTTATTATGAGCTAAATGGGAAATTAAAAGCATTCTCTTCCAAAGAAATGAAAGTAGCATTTGATACAATCTGGTATTTGTTTAGTATTTTATATTTTCTTCCATTGTTCAAATTTATCTCTTGGTTATTATATAATCAAAAAGATGTTATACCTGGCATTTATTGGACTCTCTATTTTTTCAGATAAAACTTTATTCCAAATAACCACCAAGCTTCTACTAAAGCAACATGTTTCCTTTCTTGTGTGTGTGTTGAACAACACCAACGAAAAGGATGAAAATACTCTCTTGACTTTGCAAAGGGTGAAACTGTTTTCATGAAGTTGTAGGTCAAAAAAACTCCAAGATTGATGTCTGACTTTAATCAATTTTATCACTTGTCCCCACTGACTAGCTTACTGTCTTGATGGCAGGTCTTTCTGTGTGATCCAAGTACTTCCAAAGCAAATGCATTTCCAAAGAAATGCAATAAGCAACATAAATTCACAGAGCAAGTCTCTGAATACATTTCTACCTCCTTGTGTTGTTGTCTGATCTGAGAAGGTACACTCTAAGAAGCCAGGAGATCATTTCTAATCCATATCATGATGATAACAACAAACTCTGTGACTGTTCTCTCACAATGGAGGCACTCACTGAATTCTCTGTCATTCCCAACAAATAAGATGTGTTCTATCAACATATGCACAGCATGAATCTATCTCCTTGAGTTAATGATCATGGGCCTAGAGGATTTTAGGCTAGAGATGGGAGAAGTGCCTAAGTTCCATGGTGGAGGTGATTATATAGATAATATATCACCACAAGTTATTGTTGTGGCTTTACTTGTATTTGGATGGATTTGTGTGTCTTTTTGACACTAAAAAATTCTGGAAATATAATAAATAAATTGTCATTGTGGAATGGAGACAGGACGGAAGGGGGAGCAAAGAGAAGAATCACTATTTTCTGTTTCAACTTGCGACATAAAAGTTAACTGCATGCCAGTTGCCATTGAAAAACACCAATCTTCCCTACCAGTCACTCCCATCCATTGGACATAAGATAATAATAAATACAAGAGTCCAGGAAAAGTAATACAATCCTTAATATGCAATTCTATGGAAAGTAACATCAGCATAGAAAAAGAGAAAAATGGCTTACACACTGATCTGGCAGCAGACGATGGATTTCCTTGATGGACAGGAACTTTTTTATCTTTTCCTATAAGCCAGATTTTAACTCCTTCCAAATCCCCTCTCTCATTGTCCTAAGATGCAAACTCTCAGCTAATGAAGAACATGGGGCCTAAGGCTGCCTTTGTCCCCTTTCTGATTCTGGGCTTAGTCATAGAATCTCTAAAACTCCAAGAGTTCTGAGACAGGTAGGCCCAGCCTCCAGAAAGGGAAAGGAGGGACCTGGAGTCTCCTATAATTCTGATAAACTCCAAGCTCTTCCCACATGAAAACTGGCCCATAACAATGTTTCTTACATTATCATTGTTGTGATTATAAAAAGACAAAGAAATATAAGAATATGTTCTACAGGGTTGTGGTGAGGTATGGGGGAAGGGGGTGTCTTGGAGGGCCCATGCCAAAGCATCCCTTCCCCCTGAGGGACCAGCCACACAACGGTATCGTATAAAATAAAGTTTATTTAGGGCATGAAGAGAGCAGTTAAGAGAGTAGTAGAAGCAGAGAAAGGCAGAGAGGAGGAGAGTGTAGAGAAGTAGAGATGGGCCATGACCATGTGGAGAGAGGGGGAAGGGAATGGGGAGAGAGGGGGAGCAAGAAGCAATGGGCAAAGTAGTGACAAGAGTAAAAGAGAAAGAGAAAGAGAGGAGGGGGCAAGCAGCCCCTTTCATAGTGGGCCAGGACTACCTGGCTGTTGCCAGGTAACTGTGGGGAGGAGCATACCTGGCTGTTGCCTGGTAACTGTGGGGGTAGAGTCCAGATAGAATACCAACAATCCTCCATTTTGGTTTAATTAAAAAAAGGAAAAATTAGAAAGAGGTGATGGTGAAGCAGGAATAGGGTTGTCATGATATCTGGCTGCTTCATGCTGACATTGGGGGGAAGTGTCTCTGGGGAACCCAGAAGAATGCATAGGGGGCTGTTTGTCCAGCCTTAGGAGAGTTAGCTATTTCCTTGCTGTCTGAGGATAGGTCAGAAGGAACAGGACCAGTAGAAAGTGTCTGTGAGGAGATTAGAATATCTGAAGGTTATTTCTCTGGAGCTGTCCAGGGTGTAGTAAGCACCTGGACTTGACAAGATATTGAGTACATTTGGGAGAAAGAAAAAATTTTCTTAAGATGTACATTTGAAACCCAGAGGAATCCCACCCTCTGGAATAGGTTAGGCAGATGTATTTATCTGAAGGGAGCCTATTTGGTCCACAAGAGGTAGATCTGGGTAGGTTTTCTGTAGATAACAACATGAGTTGGCAACATGAGCAGTCTTTAAGATGAGCCTTTTATGAAGCAAAAGGAACATGATTAAAAAGTTGGATCGTACAGTGAATGTTTTATTAGAGTTAGGCAAATTTATAGGAACTCAGATGTTAGGACAGTGGCATAGCAAGAAGAGGAAATATGAAGCATTTGATTAATGGAAACTAAGTTTAGGTAAGGAAATAACATTTTATCTGTGAAAGTTTTCTTCTTGCTGTCAATGTAGTCAGAAGTCTGAGAAAGAATAAACAATAGTCTATCAGTTATATATTATTTTAAAAAATGAGTGTCCACTAGCCAACAGTTCTCTGTGGTTTCCATGGTCTCCATGGCAACTTGGGCAGAGTCAGTCTGGCTTTCAAGTGCAGAAGACGCAGGGCTTTTTCTCTGTGGAATGGATATGAGTGACATGAGAAATGGCTTACCTTGGTTTAGCTAATTCATTTGACTCAGATTATGCAGTTTTGTCCACTGAATATTTCAGTGATTATGATATCACCATCCAGGAAGCATCCTGTAGCTGTGTCCACATCGTCTGAGACCTCATGGGAGAAACTTTAGAGGCTTTTCTGTCATAAACTTAATACTAACAAACTTCTAACAGGACTGAGCGCTATATAGACTGGTTATAACTAAATAGAATTTAATGGCAGATGTAAAAATCATATTAAGACATGATCAGAATGAAAACCTTAGGTAACTTTGACAGATTATGTAGATAGAGAAAACTGTATTTTGTATTAGCAAAGAAACATTTGGCTAGGACTAGAGTAAGAAAAACTGGCAGCAGTGTCATTAGGATTGTGGTGACAGAAAATAAGTTTGTCCTGTGACACAAACTGAGCATGCAGGCCGTGAGAACAGGCCAGGGGTGTGGGAGCATGGATAGGTAAGTGAGTGGGCCCTTTCAACTGTATAGCCCACATGGCAGAGGCTGCCGGGCAGCAGCTCCTATGGGAGCTCTCTTGTGGGCGGGAGCAGGCAGCCAAGCCCTCGCACAGAGAGAACACAAAGATGCTTGTGAGTGTGGGAAAACAGACCGGACCTCTGGAAGGAAGCAAGGGGTGGGGACACACTTTTTAGGCTGAGAACTAGGAGCAGAGCTAAGGAGCAGAGCAGGGAGTGCAGTAAGTAGGGTCTTCAGCTACGGGGCTTGGGGGGATCCAAACCTGCTTCTCAGGCAAACCGTCTGTACCAGCAGGCCACAAATAAGAGAGGGGTGAGGGTAAAGTCCAAGCTAAGGGTTGATAGCAAACTGACCCAAGGGCAAGACACTTGGGGGCTAATGCTCAGAGCCAGTGCTGCTAAGTCAGAGAACAGTTATCCAGGCCTGGCCTGGAATTTCCAGCTGTGAGAAAGAAACTGTCTCCAAGGAGAGGGAAATATCACTCAAGGGAAAGAGTCCTAAAACGAGGGTCAGGGCAGCACAGGGGGAAGTTCTGAGCTCAAGAAAGCTTCTGTATACCATGCTCTGGGATGGATGCTTTGACCAGTGGGAATGAGGGCTTACCAGATTCTGGGCTAGCAAGCATGGATCTTTTGTTGTGGCTGAGATGGGATGCAAACCTGCAGAATTTCTAGATCCAAGGCATGAGGCACCAATATTGTGATTATAAAAAGATAAAGCAACATTAAGATATGTTCTAAGGGGGTGTGGTGAGGTGTGGGGGAAGAGGGTGCCTCAGTGGGCCCATGCCAAGGCATCCCTTCCCCCTGAGGGACCAGTCACACAAGGGTATAGTATAGAATAGAGTTTATTCGGGGCATGGGAAGGGAATTAAGAGAGTAGTAGAGGCAGAGAAAGGCAGAGAGACAGAGAGTGTGCGTGGATGTAAAGAAGTAGAGGCTGGCCATGATCACATGGAAAGAGAGGGGAAAGGAATGGGGAGAGAAGGGGAATAAGTAGAGGCAATAGAGAGGCAAGAGTAAGAGAAAGAGGAGGGGCAAGAAGCCCCTTTTACAGTGGGCCAAGCCTACCTGGCTGTTGCCAGGTAAATGTGGGGGTGGAATCCAGACAGAATACCGACAATCACTTTCCCTCTTCTGATTCATCAGCAATGTTCTTTTTCAGGGATCATGCAAGCTACACATTAACACAATCCCAGAACACCACCAGGAGGACAAACATCAGACACTGCATAGGGTAGATATCTTTAGACAGCCTAGTGGAGATGGATTCAAAACTCTGTTTTTGGGAAAGTACTTATGTCCCTCTTACTAATACAAATATTTTTAAAATAATTCTATCTATAAAGTGTATTATTGTAAAACAAGCATGGAGACTTAATTAAGGTTTTAACTGCATGTGTTACTGTGAAAGAATTGCAATTGCACAGTCTGAAAGATTTTAATTTTCTCCTGTCTAGTTTACTCATGATCGAAGCAAAATTATGATAAGCAGGTATTATATGGCAGATTATACAAATGAATTCCATGAACCTAGCATTTTTAAAATGATTATATACCTAACTCTCCACTCTACTGAATTCAGGAGAAGCTTAGATTATACATACTAATGAGGCTTTATCACCATTTAAATTTGCCAAGTAAGCATCATTCTAAAAATGTAGTTCCATGTCGATGGTACCTGAATGCTGCCAATGAGTTTATTAGCAGAGTGCTATGTTTTATTCCTTACAAATGACATTAGTCTCAAAATAGAAACACAGTAGGATATACGTGGATGCCTCTGTCTCTCCATCTTCCCTTGTCCTAGATTTTGGAATCCAAAATGTTCTCACACAAAGCTGTCATTCATCTGAAAAGAACTTCCATATCATGATTGTCTCTTTCTCATGGTAGACTTCGAATTCAAAATGTAATGACCCTTATGCAACATCAGCAATGATGTTCATTTGACAAAGGAGGTGGTGAATGGACAGGGTGGGTGGGTAGAATAAGTATAGACCAGGTTGAAGACATTTGACCTCTGTGAGTACAGCTGCAAATAAGATATAGCCCCTGCCCTATGAAGCTTGCATTCTGTTGAGAAGGCATTCTTATCTCTTAGAATAAGAACCCAAGATTTAATATACCCTATCAGAGAGGAATCCCCACCCACTTTCTGTCCATGCCTCCTCATGTGTGTGCATGTGTGCTTTGTACATTTTCATCTTTTCATGTGTGCATAACATATTTATAATCACAAGTATAAGGAGATAGAGGAGATGTGGGTGTGTGCCACAGTGTGTGTATGTTGGAGGACAACCTTATAGTTTTAAGTATAAGGGAACAGAATTAGTGTGGATGTATGCCACAGTGTAAGTCAGAGGACAGCCTCTGGTATCTGTCCTTGCTTCCATTTTGTTTGGTACAAGGGTTTCTTATTCCTATACAATAAGTATGCTGTGTTATATAGCTCATATGTTTCTAGAGAATCTCTTGTCTCTGCCTCCAGTCTCACCATCGGAGACTCAGGGTTACAAATGCATGTGTATTTGTATGCTACTGCATCCACCTTATGTAGGTTCAGAGGATCTGAACTCAGGTCCTTGGGGCAGTCTCAATGAACCATTTCCTAGCTCATTTTTGTTATTGTTGTTATTTGTTTTAGTTTAATTTTTGCCAATATCTCTACAGAAGAGTGTTAAACACAAGATCTGCTAACAATAGGAGACAATGTTATTCTTACTGCTATTTTAACCATGTATATCTAGAAGAGGTTTGAGGAAAAAGGTCATGGAGGTATTCTTACTTTCAACTTGAATTTTTATAACTCAGTCTCTCTTGAGAACTTTCCCAAGAAAGAGAAATAGCTAGGCTAAGGCAAGGTCTGGCTTTTCACAAGTTTCTGGTAAAATTCCTCCCTCATGTCAGTCACCCATGGTTATCCTACCCTGGTTTTAACAGTTGATTCTAGCCTGACTCCCCAGGCTTAATAGTTCATTTCACAGAATTCAGTTGTGTAATGTGAAAAACACTCTCTGATTATAAGCATATGCCTTAGATCATGAACCAGTACTCCCAGCTCATTTCATTTGGACTTATCCTTCACAGCTCTCCACACGATAATGAGCTTCATGGCTCACTTATTTCTGGTTTACTTTCTACACTAAGGCCAGAATTATCTTTTAAAACATGTCTCTTAGAGGACCCTGATCCCTGATTCAAAAGTCTTTGAAAAATCTGTCTGGGGATGGAGAGATGGCTCAGTGAGCAAGACTGCTTGATGACCAAGCCTGAGGATCTGAGTCCAGACACCCCTACTTGTATTTTTAAAAAGTGCTAGGCACCATCACACATATCACACACAAGTGCTATATCACTAGAACTGGAGAGGAAAACAGAGACAGTAGGACCACATGGGCTTGATCATCCTAGCTCTAGGTTCAGTGAGAGACTATGCCTTAAAGGCGTAACAGGAAAAGTGGTAGAGCATGACACCCAACTCCTTCCTGTAGTCATTGTATGTGTGTGCAGAGACACATACACTCGGGTATATGCAACACATATACACACAAAAAAAAACACAAAGATAGAGAGAGGGAGAGGAGAGGGAGAGACAGAGAGAGAGAGAGAGAGAGAGAGAGAGAGAGAGAGAGAGAGTAGATATCAGTGAATTTCTGCAGAAGAAAATTATGTGTTCAATTAGTAGTACACTTGCCAGTGAAGCTCTTTTTCAGAATTTGACATCCTCTAGAGCTATAAAACCCAAATTCTCTGGCTGAGGCTGTGACTTAGGTAGTTACGTGCTTGCCATATCAGTGTGAAGACTAACTAAGTTCAGATTCACACATCCATGTGCAGGTTTGCCACGCTAAGGTGTGCCTATAAATCCAATGCTGAAAAAACGATCCCTGGAGCTTACTGATCAACCAGTAGATGAATCATTAAGCTAAAGGTCCAGAGAAATACCCTGCCCCAAAATAATATGGTCAAGAGTGACTGAAGAACAACGCACCTGCTTTCGACCTCTGGCCTCCACATGCATACACTCCCAACATCTCTCTACCCTCCACTCTCCACAGTCCACTCTCCACCCTCCAGCCAAAACTATCTTTTTTTTTTTTCCAGATCAGGAAATTTTATTGCTGACATGCAGGAAAAGTCCCCCATGTAGTACAAAAATGTCTTTATACAAACTTTTTTGTGACTTTTTCCATTTTGTTTTGTTTTTTTTGTTTTTGTTTTTCTTTACAATAGGACTTCTCAGTGCCTGACAGCAGCAAGGGCCCCACCCTCCCCTCATCTGCATCATCAGAAATACCACCAGACCCAGGTTGCCTTCAGAAGGAACCAGGCTGGCTGATGGCGCTGCAGACCTGAAGGTATTGCTTTTAAAAGGAGGGCATGTGGAATCAGGCCTGAGGGGCTAGGCAGGGGCTCTGCCCAGGAGGGTCCTAGCCAGGCCTCAGAGCCTCACTGGAGGGCAGTCATGGGCTAGGGGCCCAGACTGACTGCATTTCCACTCCCTTCAGAGACTATCGCTATCAAATAAATATAGAAAAGAGCCCCTCCCCCCAGCACCATGCCCTGACTCTTCAGTGGCCAGATGGCTGAACTAGAGGCAGAGCTGAGTACCAGGGGAGCTAACTGCTGGGCTCAGGTGGGCACCCACAGACCCAGCAAAACAGAGGCACAGGCGCCCAGGGCTGGATATGGGGCATGGGGAGGAAGGGGCATGGGCAGCCCTGCTACTGCTGGCAAGAGGTGGCCCCATTTTTTCCAGATGGGGAAACTGAGGCACAAGGAGGTTTGGGGACTTGCCCAAGGTCACTCACAGTGAGTCAGCTTTTCAGGGGGTGAAGGGCAGCTCACACTCTAGGAAACAGTCTCCCCATTGGAGAACAAGAGGCAGGAGGGGGCTAGGACTACCTACCAGGAGGGTGACATCGCCCTCTCTGAGAGTACACAGGAAGGCCTCCGGAGTTGGGTCTTTGCTTGGTACTGGGTGTGCCAAGTCCGGTGCAGGGAGGGGCATTCTGGAGAGAATAGCATTTCTGGCAAGACGGGCATCCACTTCAAACTTTCAGCTCAAAAAGGGTAGCAGGGCTGTTCTCAAGCCAGGTAGGTAGGTCCCCAATCCCTACAGATGTCCCTCCAAGTCCTACTCCCAAGCAGGTATTTTGCCCAGTCTTATGGCTGAGGGTCTCTAAGCACAAGTGGCCTGTCCTGTCCTCAGTAGGCCCAGAGCATCCTCCATTGGCTACAGGTCCCTTTACACTATGTCCACGTTACCTGGGTACCACGTGAAAGATGGAGGAGGCAGGACTAATGCAAAGGAGCGGCACCTCAGAGAAGCTGCTAGGACAGAGAGCCAAGTCTAGAAACAGAGTCTGGTGGGTTGAGAGCAGAGAGACACTGGCAAGAGGGCTCCTAGGTGCCTGGGGATGAGAAGGGAGCCTACACACATGTGGGCCCTGTTATTCAGCCAGGCATAGGGGCAAAGAGTGGCCATGGGCTGAATTCATGGGTTCAGTAAAAAAATAAATATATTTGACTTGGGCAGAAGGTGAGGTGAGAGTGTTCCAAAGCTTAGACTGAGGACAGGCTCCAGGGGAGGAGCAGTGGATGATGGGAAAGGGTGCTTACTGGGGGCCAGCAGCGAGCTGCGTGGTCAGCTTATATGGACTGTGGGATCAGTGGCCTGGCCAGACTGCAGCTGTTCCAGTGCCTGGGTTGTGAGCGTAGGCTCCCCTCTTTCCTCCCAGCACTCAGTCCAGAGACAACATGGTTAAAGAGACAGAGGTAGATTAAAATGTCATGATTAAAACCAGATTAGGTATCTATCTAGAATTCTCAGATAAAAAAACAAGCAAGCAATCATCCCAAAAGGTAGCTTTGTGGTACCTCTGTTGACCCTGGCTGTGACCTGGGCTGTCCCTATCCCTGCCCTGTCCCTACTGCAGCCTGGGAGAATCAATCCAGCACTGCTGGGCCTGGGCCCAGGCAGGTCCAATGGCTGGGCCTGGGGTGGGCCGAGAAGAGGTGTGCTGGGCCTGTGCCCTAGCTGAGGGCACTATTTCCTCAGATAGCGTTGTGCCAGGATGGCTGTGTCCAAAGAGGTCATTGGCTGTGCGTCACGGACTAGTCGTCGGACTGGTGGCATGCTTCCAAACTGCCGCTTGGGTACCCAAGTCTGGGCCTCGTGGATGGAGCTCTTCTCTTCAGCCAGCAGCAGTTGCTGCCGCATGTAATTCTCGAACTCGTACTGGGAGCATTCCTCTGTTACCTTTGCCTCCTGGGAGCTGTCAGAGCTGCTCATTTGGTCATCAATGTCAGGAACCACTTGCAAAGGGCTACTCAGAGAGGACAGGGACTGCCAAGATGCAATGATGGTACTAAGGGACTCCAGGACATCGGCAGCAGCCAGGCATTGCTGGGGGTCAAGAACCAGCAGTTTCCGGATAAGACACACTGTGTTCTCAAGAGACTCTCCCATCCTCGGGGATGGTGTACTCAGCAGCCTTGATCTCGCTGAAGAGCTCCTGTGGGATGCTGTCGTAGAAGGGGAATGGGCCGTAGAGCATAGTGAAGAGCACCACGCCCAAGGCCCACATGTCACTAGGCTTCCCTCGGTATGGCCGGCCACTGAGCACATCAGGACTGATATAGGCAGGGCTCCCCCTCTGGTCCTTCAGCAGATCCCCCTCCCTCACAAGGTGCTTCCCAAGGCAGAAGTTGGTGATAGTTATCCGGTGGGTCCTTTTATTGAGCACCATGTTCCCAAGCTTCAGGTCTCTGTGCACGATGTTTTTCTGGTGCAGGGCTTCCACCACACGGACCACGTCGTAGAAAATGATCACAGTCTCGCGCTCACTGAGCCTCTTCTCCTTGATGACATAGTGCTGTAGGTTG
Organism: Mastomys coucha; assembly: GCF_008632895.1. Classification (NCBI taxonomy): domain Eukaryota; kingdom Metazoa; phylum Chordata; class Mammalia; order Rodentia; family Muridae; genus Mastomys; species Mastomys coucha. The sequence continues at coordinate 1,442,148 of NW_022196892.1, read as the reverse complement.
ATAAGGTCAGCGGTCTTGTCACTGAAGTCGTGTGCACAGAGGCAGTCAAGGACGAGGCAAATGCGTTTCTTCATCTTCTTTACCATCTGACCAGACTCTGCGTCCTCGACTGCTTCACAGGCACGGTCCTGGAAGAGTCCATGGTGGTGGACCACGCCATCCTGCGTGTGCAGCAGGGAGAGCAGAGAGTATTCGGTGTGCAGCAGCATCTTGCCCTGCCTTTCCTCTTGGCTCTCTATTCCTTGCTCGCCCCTCTCCTCAAGGGTGAGGATCTTCCCCGGGGGATCAGCGCTGCTGGCCAAAACTATCTTAATTCTCCTACTGCTCATTTTGGCAGCCAGTATTAGCAGTGAGTGCCAACTGAAGACTGATGTGTTGTACACACTGGGTTTCAAAAAATTAGTACAAATAATAATGATGACAATAATAATAATAATTATTATAATTATAATAATAATTTTCACAGATGCCAGTGAAATTTTAGCTGAAACAATAGTAATTTGGATGCATTAAGCAAAATGAAAATATTATTGAAACTGGTTCCATCGGTTTGTCTTTTTTTTTTAATTTGGTTATTGAAAAACTTTCAGTTGATGTATGTATACCATATAGTTGTAATCATGGAGGATGATGACTTCTATCTCAATATTGGCTTTTTATATAGGAATATGTATTAGCAGCTCTCCCATGCCTTCAGATGCCCTGGGAAGCCATTCTTCTTTGCACTGGATACCACTGTGTTGCCTCCAGGTTGTACAGCTTATTTTTCCATCCACCTAACTGAAAGACATCTTTGCTGCTTTTATGCTTTTACCAATTAAAGATAAAGCTGATATAAATATCCATGTGCTGATTTTTGTGGGGACATATGTTTTCAGCTTTAAGATGACAATTGTTGAATCATATGGTAAGACCATGTTTAATTTTATAAGAAACTGCCACACTGTCTTCCCAAGTGGCCATGGTGTTTACATTCCTACCACCAATTAATGAGGGTTCCCATCCCTCTCCATCCTCAGCAGCATTCCATTCTCTCATTGCCCTAGATTCTGGGCATTCTAGGAAGTACGAAGGCAATGGTTTCTTAGTGTTTTGATTTATACTTCTCTAACTATATATGTCAACTATTTTTCTCATATTGATTTGTAATTTCAAATGTGTGTGTGTGATTGCCACAGTGTGTACACAGGGAGATCAGAAGACACCGTGAAACAGTCAGTTCTCTTCTGCCATGTGGGTTCCAGGGCTAAAATTCAGGTCAACAGGCTTTGTGGCAACCACTTTAACCTACTGAGCCATCTAACTGGCCCTTCATATGTTATTTGCATTCTGTTTGTCTCCTCTAGTAACATTCACTTCTACCCTGACAATTTCTGCAGGGGATGCTTTTCACGATCGTCAAATATCTAAGGTAAGTTTTCTAAAGTGTCTAACTGGACTTCTTGTGTAGGCGTGGCAATGCAATTCCTACTGAAAAACAAGTGAAAATGTCATTGTTTTTAAAATTAGAACTAGTGAAGCCATGTCCTCTGTGAACAATGGTTCTCTCATTTTCATGCTACAATGAATATCAACTCCCTATTCAAAATGTCTTCCCTACTTAACAGCTCTCTGAACTTCCTCACATTGACTAGATTAGGTCTGATCACCCCAAATTAGTTAATTTAAGGAATTGTTGTTATTCTTGTTGTTCACCAAGGAGGTAAAGGAAAAGCCCTGAGGGATTTTGCTTGGATTTTTGTTGTTGTTGTTGTTTTATTTTATTTGTTTTACTTTGTTTTGTTTTTACTTCCTTTAACAGAGATTTTACACAGTAACTAGAATATACTTTATTGTTTGGAAAGCCATGGCATCTCAGATCCTTATACTACAGCTTGGCCAGGAATTCAGTCAAACTGAAGAAAAATGATTTATAAAATCATGAAATATTTCTGAGATCTGCACACAGCCCATCTTGGCTCTCAGAAAATTCAGTGGAATTCCCAGGAAAATCAGTATTTACAGTCATGAAAAAGAACAAGAATAAACTACCACTGTAATCACTAATACAATCACTAACACAGCCAACCGATGCTTCTAGACTATCAAAAACATCCGATTACCTGACAGTGACAAGAGCCTCTGGGATGCTGTTAGTGATGTCCCAGAACTCTGCGAAGCAACCTGGCAGCAGATGTACCACAAGAACACTGTGACTAGCTCTATTTCAAATAACGCGGGACAATCATTTCTCCTTGGTTTCCCTTCATATCTGTAGCTTTATTTGTCAATGCAAATCCTCTTGACTTGATTCCTCTGTATAACTTGGTTCCCACTGGCATTCCTGTCATTTCATGAAATTCTTTCTTCCTGGAGTTTCATTTTCTATTTTGGCCGTGTGGTGTGGTAGAATACATTAGATTTTCTAGATTTCTAATTTTTTGATTGAATTGATATCTCTGAATGGAAGCAGTCCATTTTTTAAGTCATTCAGAGCAGAACTACCCAGCAAGACTCTACTTAATATGGACCTCATACATACAGACCCACTTATTTGGCCATCAAGGACAATTATAATAGACTTTAAATGTTCAGTCCATTTTTAGTTCTCTGACTTTCATTTTAAGTTAAGCAGCTGGCAGTGGTTCAATAAAAGGACTTTAATATTTAAAAGAGTCAATACACAGAGTTATTTCTTAGGCCTTAAAGGCAAATGTAACTTAAAAGTAATGAACTAACTTGGACATAATTCGTTTTGTTTCTAAATTAGCTCTTTTAGTATGTGGAACTATTAGTGTTAGGAACCTCATTGGGACAAACAACTGTACACACTCTAAGAGATACCTACTAATTTGTGTTTATCACTGCTCTCTTTATAAAAACTAGGAAAGTCAACAACTGATGGAGAAATAAAGAAAACATGATACATATGAACGGTACATTTTTATTCTGCTATAGTGAAAGTAGAATTAGAAAATTTGTAGATAAAAGAATATAGGAAAAAAAATTATATTGAGTGAGGTAACCACGTCCCAGATAGGTGAGCAATGCATGTTTCCTCTCATGTATAGATCCCAGCTTTGAATCTTAAGATATATGTGAATCTTGAAGCAATGGCAGAAGCCAGAAAACTGGAAAGGGACTATTGGTGAGGGATACCTGAAATAAGGTGGGAGAGTACCTAGATATGCATATATATAGGAGCATAGTAGGAATAGGTGTTTTAAACAGGGGTGTGGTGATGAGGAAGGGTTAGCCAAAGTGGGTATATGAAAAAGCTATATGGAAATCTACTACTTTGTAAACCAATTTAAAAACATACTTTAAAGTAAAAGAAGAGCCTGCTTGGCTGGATATGATGATGTTCCTAAAAGCCATAGATTATGAAACAAAAACCTCAGTACTGGATGTACTGCCTTAGAAGTTGTTGGTTAGGGAATTCTCTCAGGTCCCCATAAGGTTTCATGCTCTTTCTATTTCTCCTTGATACCTAGATAATTGATGAAGTTATATATTCCTTCGGTGAAAGATATAGAACAACCAGTCTGCAACTTAACTGGAAGCTTCTTCTTCCTGCTGGCTCGTTTTCATGGTGTCAAAAAGTATTGTGTGGGTGACTGTGAATAAACAGTATCAACAGCATCACCCAGCTGTGACCCTTTTGAACTGTATAATACCAACATACTAGGTATAATGTGTCCACAGATACAATAGTGCCACAATTATTAAATATGTAACCAACGACTCTCCACATGAATTTGATGCCCACCTCACAGGAGGAAATTCATGTCTTCCACTGTAGAATTTGTCTAGAACTCATGGTTGATCCAGAGGTTAGGCAAGGTCTCTGGTTGAAGGATGGGGCCATCCACTCATCTCCAAATTTTTTTAACTCAGAATTGTTCTTGTCTAAAGGAAATATGGGGACAAAGTGTGGAGCAGAGACTGAAGGAAAGGCCATCCAGAGCCTGCCCCATCTGGGGATCTATCCAATATACAGTCACCAAACCCAGACACTATTGTGGATACCAAGAAGTGCTTGCTGCCTGGAGCCTGATATAGCTTCCTCCTGAGAAGCTCTGTTAGAGCCTGACAAATATAGATGTGGATGCTCGCAGCCAACCATTGGACTGAGGATGGGGACACCAATGGAGGAGCTAGGGAAAGGACTGAAGGAGCTGAAGGGGTTTGCAACTGCATAGGAAGAACAACAATATCAACCTAACAGATCTCCCAGAGCTCCCAGGAAGTAAACTACCCACAACCAAAGAGTACACGTGGAGGGACCCATGACTCCAGCTGCATACGTAGCAGAGGATGGTCTTACCTGGCATAAATTGGAGGAGAGGCACTTGGTCCAATGAAGGCTAGATGCCCCAGTGTAGGGTAATGCCAGGGCAGTGAGGTAGGAGTGGGTGAGGGGGAGCACCCTCATAGAAGGAGGATAGGGGGAAGAGGATGGAATAGGAAGTTTGCAGAGGAGAATCTGGGAAAGGGGATAACATTGAAATTTAGTAAGTAAATAAAATATCCACACACACACACACACACACACACACACACACACACACACACACAAAAACTCTCATGGCTGGAAATATTATAGATTCCAGTGGGGGAACTTACTGCACTTATTTAGCCAAGTTAACATAGCATCAAACTCCCTTCAAAATATTTATGTTTATATCCGTAGAGAAATGTTACTCTTGGCCTTAGTCAGAGAAGTTATGCTTTGCAGTGAACCACAGTGAATACAGAGATCCATGTTTGCTCAAAGTTCTGAGAATAAGTTGAGTGCTGGGAAGTGCTCAGCCCTAAGCAGGATATTTTTGCCATCTACCTGGTGGTTCAGAGAATATCTCAGAAGAGGAGCCAAGAAAGAACGTTAGAAACTAGAAGGTAGGAAGTTCTGAAGAGTGCCATATTCTGGGCATGATGCCATCATGGCAACCACAATCCCACAGAAACTCTAGGTAGACTAGGTCTATGACTACACAAGACTAGGTCTATGACTGTACAAGACTAGGTCTATTGACAGTCAAGCACTGATGAAGGAAAGGCACAAAGGCCCTATCTCTCCATGTCAGTTATTTTATACTCAGATAATAAGGGGGACATACATTATCTTCAGATGCATACCCATTGATAAGAGTACCAGGATTGAATGGCTAGCATCATTGAAGCAGACAGCCCTAGTTAAATTTAGTAGACCTCAAAACAAACTAAAAACATTAATGTGTGATAGGGACTTGTGGGAGAGGGGAGGAGAGTGGAAGTGAAATAAGGAGGGGGAGGAGTGAGTGTGTGACAGAATGCATGATATGTGCATGTTTATCAAAGAAAAAACTTAATTACTGTAAATATCTTATATGGCTCAAGACACTATGATTATCTATAGGAAAGGCTGTCCTTCTTAGGTGTTTTTGTTTTCTTGAGAATAATTTGAGGAAGGAACACAAGAAAGTAATAATGCAGAACTGAGAAAGTCTGACCTGATGAGCTACCTCCTGTTTGATGAAAAAAAAAAAAAAGGTCAAAGTAGGCTGAGAATTAAACAAAGAATGTGTAAAAGATAGGAGATGAACCATATCCACATGATCAGAGAGTGAAGGGCAATGCTGTCTAATCAAAAACTGTTTCAGATGGAGACAACACCAGGCTGAATGCCAAGGACAGAGACGCATTGGATATGGACAATCAAAGTGACTGAAACTAAGATGTAATACCCTGAGCCATTAAAGTGTGTCTCATTTTGTTCTTATGGTCAGGAGACATACTTTCTTCTTTGGTTGTAATACAGGCATAGAGTATTGGTAATTCCTTTTACATGTGGAGAACTAGAAATTCTACAATTTACTACATGCTTCCATCCCAGTGTTGCAGGGATTCTCTTTTGTGTGCTGTACAGAAGCATCCCCTATCAAGAAAGAGCCTATGGCCTACAGGAAAGAGTAGAATAGAAGGTGGGACATCTGGCAAGGAGACAGGAACTTTGGAGGATGGTCAAGCATGGGAAAGGATTCCTGGGCCATCTCCCCCCAAACTCAGGGGAAGTTAAACATATGAAGCTGAAGAGAGGTAACTAGCCATGTGGCAGGCACAGAACAGTATAAATGAATTAATGGAAGTTACAAGCTAGTTGGTGAATAAACCAAAGCTTATGGCCTAGGCATTTAATAAACAAGTCCCGGAGTCAGTATACAGGAACTGGGGCACAGGTGGAAAAGTTCATGGTTATACAATATCTCTGATTCTGTGCTAGTTCCATGAAAATGTCAGGAGAACAACTTTCTATTGTAACTACTTTTACCCTATTCACAAAAATTTTCTTTGTGGCATCATGAAAACACTATATCTGATAGGAACAAAATGCTTTAATGCTTGACCTGTCTGTCAATTCTGATGTAGTATCATGGGAGGCATTATCAATCAATCGCAGCACTGGATCCTAGTAGCACAAGACTCAACCATAGAATCCTTTTCAAATCATGTCTCTAGGCAGCCACTCCTGACTGGGCTTGTTCTCGATGTTGCTCTATAAAATCCAGTGGGACCACGCATGGCAGAATTTTCCATCCTCAAGTCACTATACCATATATCATCAGCAATTATAATACGTACAACAGCTCAATTACTGCCTCCAAACTCATCAAGTTCCCTAATGTGTGTTAGCTACTGTGGGGAAAAAATATGGAGGTCAGACATAATATGTTATCTTCAAGGGGTCTGTCTGTATTGGGGTAAAACTAAAATTCAGATTAACACCACCTTTGTAGGGAATTCCAGGTGCCAGTGTTTCTGTTCATAAAAAGCAAGAGGACCATAGAGAAGCAAGGCTGCTCCATCCAAAAGGCATGTGAGGAAAGCTACATGAAAAGGACAGCACCTGAGATGGATGTTTAGAGAAAGTACAATCATGGGAGAGGAGGAGGAGATAAGAACATTCCAGACATAAGAAGTAGCATTGTTTAAAAAAGCACATAGGCAGGGAACTCCAGAGAGAGTATAGGGAAACGCTGAATGGCCGACTGTTGGATTGGCAAGTGCTTTGGTATGGAGGGAATGAAATGGAGAGAAAGCTGGTGGTCTGCTGATAGGGACTGAATAGCAGGAAAAGAGTTTGAAAATTTATGTTGAGCAATTGAGGAAATAATGATTGCTATACAGTAGACTGAGGTTAACAAAGTCATAGAGAATCAGCCCATGGAAATAGGCCTGAGACTCAAAGACTTTTCTAGAGAGAGGACTGAAGTCCCCAGCCTTAGTTGGAGAAGATTTCTGTGTTTCTTTCAGGAGCTACAGCTAGAAGAGAAGGGGGGCGGGTCTCTCACCAGTTTTACTACCTGCTTCTCCAACCTGTATTTAGTCTTTGTCAGCCTGTCCTAGCTGTTCCTTAGGGGAAAATAAAATACGATGGGGAACAGAGCCACTGATTCATTTTATTTCACCAATGGTAAGAAAATTCAAGAATCCTGTTTGTCTTATGCTAGGGCCACATTTCGCTGCCAGCCCAGGATTTCATCAGCATCACAGAACAGGAAGGGGAGAGAGAGAAGAGGAGAAGCAGGTGGAAGAGAGAGGTTAGAGAAAGCACACATATGACCCAGTGAGCTTAGTAGTGGGTCTCAGCCTTCCTAATGCTCCCACCCTACAATATAGCTCCTTGTATTGTGGTGACCCCAACCACAAAGTTATTTTCATTGCTACTTCATAACTGTAATTTTGCTCTTGTTATGAATCATAATGGAAATAATTTTTGGAGGTAGAGGTTTGTCAGAAGGGTCACGACCCACAGGTTGAGAACCACTGGTTTAAAGACAGAGCACCAAATCTAGGGAACTAGCAATTAGCCTGTAATGAACAATTTCTGTGAACACATTGCAGGTATGATCACTGCATCTTCATTTTCCTAATCTTATGACAGACAGCTGAGAAAAGCAACATCAGGGAAGAGAAATGTTAGCCCATGGCTTAAGAGATGTCAAGCAATTGTGGCAGTTGACACATGGAGGAGCATAGAAGATCTCACAATGATGGCTAAGAATCAGAGAAGGGTGGGGGAGAGTGAAGGTGGGAGCAGAGAGAGGATACACATACAGAGAGCACACACAGACAGCCTGCATATTCTAGTTTCTCTTCTCTTTCCTTTTGAATCCATCCCACCCCTCTGCTTATAGGACAGCATTACCTATAGTCGGGTGGTTCTTCCCTCTTCAGCTGATCCTTTCTGAACATCTCAGAATTATACTTACTGATATCCTAAATACTCTGATCCAATCTTCACAATAGTCAAGATAAACACAGAGAGCCTATTATCCTCTCTACACCTTAAAGAACTCAGTGAAAATGATAAATGTTTTCTCTCTAGGAAGCAGGAGACCAAGTGCCATGTCTGGGTACTAGAAACTGATCCTTCAAGCCAGTTTCCCCTCAGCACAATCCATCCTCAATCTTGGTTACTTACCCTACCTGCATCCAAGTTAGGATCAGGATGGGGTAGTGACACTCATTATCCTTCATTGCCTTCTTCTTTCCCTTTCCTCTGGGGAACTTGGTACTGGTTATGACGTGGGGCCTTTTGTACCACGTGCTTCTTTTCGAGGCCTTTTTCAGTTCAGAGTCAAAAATGACTTGTCAAGCTCAGCTCCTCTATCAGCTGCTTGACACCCCGCAGCTTCCTAGAATGTTTGTTCAATCCCCTTGTGCTTACTTGCCCATATAGATTTCTGACATGAATATGACAGCTGTGTACACTACTCTATTTTTTTCCTTTGTCTTTTGTTTTACCCCAGCACACTAGTTTCATAAACCCTTGACATGCTCAGAAGACCATTCTGTGTAAACCATGGCTTATCATTCTTTGCTATTTGTGACCTCCATTTTGGACATACTAAGGAATTTGCCACAACTAATAAAATTAACATTCCAGGATCACAAAGAAGGCACAAAAAAAGTGGAATGATCCTGCCACTTATAGAAACACACAAGGTAAGGGAATGGGTTAATAGAAGCTGTGAGACTAAAAATAACAGTCCAAATGGACTCTTCATAGAGTCTCATCTACATGACCACCTGAATACTAGCTGAACAAGGACATTTCAAAGTAGATGAGAGAAAAATAACATGGGGCTTCAACTCTGAACAAAGAACTATATAGGTAACTAAGGGATACTGAGAGTTGGAATGAAATAGCCCTAACCCAGAGGAAAGAACACTAATTTGTTATCCAATACCAAATGGTCATTCCTGAAATCATATGGACAAGTAACAATACTCAGACTAAGCAGGTTATATTTAAGAACGTGTATGTATATACATATATGTACATAACAATTAATGAAAAAAAGAAGCCATGAATTTGAAATAGAACAAAGAGAAGTATGTGAGGAGGGGGGTTGGAGGGGGGAATGGAAGAGGGAAATGATGTATTATGTTATAATATCAAAACTAAAAGAAATAATGAAAAAATTCAAAGAAGAATGTGTGCTTAAAGGTAAAATGCCTTGTTGGTGGTATAAATTCTTATCACCATTACATAACAACAAAGGCCTGAATCTTGTTGGTTGCCTACAAAGTGGAATTATTTTGACTGAATTCAAAGTTAGAACAGTAGTTCATGTTAACTGCAAAAAATGTCAGAATTATACAGTACATAAACATTTTCCATCTCATAAAATAATCCCAATGACCAGTGATATAATGACTCTTCATAATATATTATGAACATAAAGCATATGTTTTAACACACAAAGGAAAGGAATACACACTATAACTAATGCACTGTAATCTACTTTTCTGTTTGGTGTTTTACTGTGGGTATTTCCCCACATAAAAATAAGGTCTTCCAGTTAAAAATAACATAGTATGGACATCTTTAACTCCACTTCTGTCTCTCTCTCTCTAACTCTTATGTACATATATGTATATATGTATATACACAGATATACATGTATATATATACTCATATATATATACTCATATATGCATATATATGTGTGTGTGTGTGTGTGTATATATATATATGTAGGATGCCGTCCCGCAGCTCCTACTTGCGTGGGGTTCCACGAACCGAGGATTTGGGAACCTGTAATGGGTGATAGAGAAAAGAGACAGACGCCAGGAGAAATGGTCTCATCAAGGCGCAACTTTACTTAGTGAACACGGAATATATATACTAGATAAGCACAGGCATGCATTTTACATTCAGGTGAGAACAGACATTCGGCAGGATCAAAGCTAAAACTCTAACACAAAGGATTCTAGGACGGGATAGAGAGATCAAAGGTTCACGGCTTCCTAGGGACCTGGTATCTGGTCCTTGAATCATTTACATAGGCTCCAAACCCCCAGCGAGCTAAGTCTCTGGTTTCGGATTTGAGTTCTTTCAAGAACACAGCAGGGCCACCACATATATATATATATATATATATATATATATATATATATATAGAGAGAGAGAGAGAGAGAGAGCAAAAATAATTTTATACAAGGAAAACAGAAGGCAAATATTTTCCCCTTACCAGTAGGAGGTAAATAAGACTCAGTGACAGGTCCTAAAGTATAAAACACAAAGTAGCATGTATCTTAAAACCTGGTAAAAAATAAGAAAAGTACTAAAGGTGATATGTAACCTCTATAGAGGTAATTTAAGACATAAAATTATCTTAATGAATAAAAATCTGGCCTAAAATATTCATATAACATTTCCCCAGTAGAGATAATTGTTTAGGGCAGTTCACTAGATATGACCAATCAAACAGTTTATAGCCAATTGAAAATCTTTATTTCAGCAGCTGGGATTACATCCAAGTATTTGGGGATGTGGATGTCACTCCGAGTGTCCAGAACATGAGATTTTTGAAGTGAGAGACTGTGTCCTGGCATCAACCTGGAGAGGTGCATCAAGGATTTACAAAAGCAAACAGTATAACAGAAGCTAAGTTAGCTGGTTCATCTTGACTTCAGGTTCCTAGAACAGAATTTGGTAACTTTTTGTGGCACTCTCCATCAAAAAGGTCAAATTCCAGTTAAACCTGATATGACCCCTGCATACAAAAATGGAGGAACCTTTCCACTGTCTTGCCCTGTCATACAATGAGATACAAGACTAAACCATGGCCAAGAGACCATAGTGTGTTCCTACAGTTGTAATACAGACTGGGTAATGTCTAAGGAACAGAACTCACTCTCACAGTTCTGGGAGCCAGAAGTCCATAATCAAGGCAGAAGGAAGTTCAGAGTCAGGTGAAGACCACATTTCTTGTTCCAAGATGGCCTTTCTTCCTTGTATCTTCACATGGCCAAAGATGGGATAGCAAAAAGGGATCCAGCCTGTTCTCTCCTACCTCCTTACACCAGTCCTAACATATTGCTGAACATCTTTGTAGTCTAAAGCCTTCCTAAAGGCTCTTTTTTATCTGTATCTGTATCATCTGTATCTGTATCTGTATCTGTATCTGTATCTGTATCTGTATCTGTATCTGTATCTGTATCTCTGTCTCTGTCTCTGTCTCTGTCTGTGTCTGTGTCTGTGTCTGTGTCTGTGTGTCTGTGTCTGTATCTGTATCATCTGTATCTGTATCTGTATCATCTGTATCTCTATCTCTATCTGTATTTTTATCTTTTTTATCTTTATTTTTATCTTTATCTGTCTTTATATTTATGGGTGTTCTGCCTGTATGTATGTCTATGCCCCAGAAGAGTGCCTGCTACCCATGATGGACTGGTGTTGGAGTTACAGATAATTGTGATCTGCCAGGTGAGTGCTGGGAATTGAAATGGATTCTCTGAAAGAAGAGTATGTGCTCATAACCACTAGGCCATCACTCTAGTCCCTCATGTATCTCTTAATGCTACTACACTGAGTATTGTTTCAATACAAACTGTAGAATAACACCAATGTTCAAGCCATACCAAGAGGAGTTTCTTTACTGGCTTTCTTTTTCATAGCAGGAAAGCTCTCAGACATAGAACCTAGAAAGATACACGTCATTGTTATTGCCTAAAATCCAAGTTACAGTATGATTGAACAGCGTTACTGTTCATAATATTCTAGTACAAATAGAAATGCTACCTTCTTCAGCACAGAATTCCTGACCACTGAGCAATAACATACATGATCTGTTTATTACTAACAAGAGAGATTAATAGAAATGAAATCTGGTGAGCAAAAGGACAGTACTAGCCATTAGATTGCAATCAGATGAGTTTATTACTTTTCTCTTTTCTAATTGTAAAGTTTCTTTTTCATTTTATAATTTTTATTATTTCCTCTTAGACAATTTCATATATGTATACCATACATTCAGATTTCTCTCTCCACACTTCCTATCTCATCTCCCTACCATCTCTATCAACCTTCTCTCCTCCATGGTAGTCCTTTTCTAAAATGCATGCTTTTTGGTTTTGATTTCTAATCCGTTTAACCAGATCTACCTGTGTGATCACTAGACTGGAAATATAAGAGCCTGGTGGGGTCATTCATCAGCTGGTAGGCAACAATCCCACTTCTTTCAGAATCTATTAGTACCAGATACATCAGCATGAATTAATACAGGCTTTGTTCCCCTCCTGTCTATGGATGGCTGTTTACTTCATGTGTGTTTTATTTCCAGTGTGTACTATGTGTGTGCCTGGTGCCCAAGGCAGTCAGATGAGGGCATAGAATCTGGGTCTCATGGATGTCTGTGATCCACCATGTAGGTGCTAGGAACCTGAGTCCTCTGGCAAGAGCAACAAGTGCTCTTAACTGTTAAGCCATCTCCTTGGCTGCTATAGCTGACTGTTCATGGACTCATTCTGTTTGCAATGGCTAGATGTTACAAGAAAAATGGCCATTCATAGTCCTTCTCCCTATCTCCTGTCTCTTATATTATTTCTTCAGCCTTTCATAATTCTTTTAGCCTCGGGGAGGAATAAGTGTTTGGGGACAAGCTTTCATCTGTCACTTATCCCCAGTATCCTGTGCAGTCCCTTAGGCAAACTAAACACAAGATTTTCTAACTTGTAAGAGCCTCTTCAAAGTTACAAAAATGCTGAGACCCAAACACAGATATCATATCCATGCAGAGAATGCAACAATGACATTTAAAGTCACTTAATTCACCTCCCCCATTCACTGCTGCAAAGTTTTATTTATAAGCAGAAAATTGGTTTCAGTTGAATTAACGTTATTCAATTATTTGGGTAAATCACTTGATGGTCATTAATAACTGTAAGATACTAAACACATAACATGTAAGTGATTTACAGGAGAATATAGAGAAATACATGAATAAGCCAAAAGCTGATGAAAAATTACACACACACACACACACACACACACACACACATATATAAAAGGAATTATCTCAAACAAATTCTCAACACTATGCTGCCTGCACTAATAATAACTCAAGGAAATTATTTAGGATGTGTCAATTAACTGATATGTCAACAGCAAATACACTAAAGCTTAGTAGCTCAAAAATTTTCTTTTCATAAATATGTAATGTGAGGTATTATTATTTCCTTCATCCTCACCATCACTATTACTCATGTATATGCCTTATAGCATTAGCAGAGATGGGTCAACTAACACTGGTGATCCATTGAGAAGATGAGAATCCCCTCCATTGACAGCTATCTGGTACTGAATGTAAACTCGGAGCTCACCTGAGATTATTGCCAGCATTCCTTGATTCTCTTTCCACATGGTAGTTAGAACTTTCTCACAGTGTCGTGTGTGGTCTTCGGCAGAATAAAACAGGGAGTAGCTTATTACTAAGAGTCCAGAAGTGAAAACTGCCTGAACCTGACATAATATTCCGTCTAGCATACATATTTAAGCTCCTAAAGGGACTAACAGTCAAGCCTAAATTCAAGAGCAGGCTAAACTAAAACATAAATATTGGAAGGTGTGGCTGAACAGAAGTTCTAAAAAGTAAGATTCTGTTGTAGCATGCCCTCCTAGTTTAGCTACACGGCACCTTCTCACATGCAAACATGTAACCTTCTAACTTCATTTTTAAATTTATTTGTTTATTCACTTTACAACCCAATATCAGTCCTTCCTCTCTGTAAAGTGCCACCTCACACAAGTCCTCCCATTCTTCCTTCCCCTTCTCTTTTGAGAAAGGGAAACCTCCTGGGTGTCACCTCCCACTAGCCCACCCCACTTAAAGACCCACACACATACCTGTTCTAAATTCTAAGAGCCACAGAAATCCCAGATCGACTGGTATAGCATCAGATTCTCATCTGGAGGCCAGCAGATCATAGATTAAATCAGTTGCCCTATAAATAAGATTTCTCAAAACTCTAGATCTAAAGAACCACCACACTGGGTGTCAAGTTCCTAATAGTTCCACCTTCCTTATAACTCCAATATATCTTATATAGAAAGTCTCATCTAAGAAGATTCAAAGGAAAAGCACATGGCAAGCAGCAGCCCACGATAGTTACAGTAAGATATATCATTTGGTCCATTATGGAATATGACCAGACTTTAAATCCTATGGCAATCAGGAACATATATTAAATAACCATTCTTGATATTCATATATAAGCCACACAAACTAATCCTGGCATGATTAACTGAAGTAATTTTTATAATTGTTCTAGTTTTCTGCCAAAAAAAGATTATAAATAGGGAGGAGACTCCAAACATAAATTGTTGATCTCTATGAAACAAAAATCAGATCTCAAGGAAGAGGCTAGAGGAATCATGGGCAAGAGTTCCCAAAAGACAGGGCGGTGGTGATGCACGCCTTTAATCCAAGCACTTGGGAGGCAGAGGAAGGCAGATTTTCTGATTTTGAGGCCAGCCTGGTCTACAGAGTGAGTTCTAGGACAGGCAGGGCTATACAGAGAAACCCTGTCTCAAAACAAACAAACAAACAATAAAAGTTCCCAAAAGGATTTAGTTGTGTCAAAGACTTTTACAGATCAGTTAGTGGCTCTCTTCAGTTTCAAAGACATATGAAGTTTTGTGGGTATGGAGTAAAATTCTAAAATCTGGTACAGAAAGAAATACTGAATTATAAAAACTGAACAATATACAGAGTTCAACGGACTGAAAAGTGCTTAAGATTCTATGAACCAGAATAAAGTATCCACAGAGATGACTTGTGCCATGTAGTGGGAAGTGTGAGGAGTCATGATTTAACTATAATTGGACAACATTTTTCCAAAAGTAGAGTCCAAAAACCACAAAGAGAAGGCAAGAAAATCCAGACATGCCACTATGCCATAGTCACAATGTGCAGCAGTCAATCAAATGGTACAAGACAGAGTAAGAATCAGCAGAGCATGATCCATGCTGAGAAAAAAAGCTCGGTGAAGAGAAGCAAACACAGAGGAAACAGAAAGGTTGATGTCACGATAGTGGGCTGAGTTAAACAGTGGTAAGCACTGCATCCAGCATTCACGGAAAACATGGGTCTACTGAGGAGAGAGTGCAACTGTGGAACAGTCAAGTATAACACTTATACCTGACATATAGAGCCACATGTGAGACGCCACTGGATGGATTGTCAGAGCCGATTTAACACTACAGAAGAAAACACAGGCACTACTGAAAATAAAGTTAGAATATAAAGGAACTGAGGCAAGGTGGTGTGGAGGGATTTAAATAAAAACTAATAGTCTTCAGAATTTGGAGTAGCACCAGGTTTTCTAAAGCATGCTTACAGAAGTCTTAGGATGGCACTAGGGGGAAATCAATCTACATAGTAAAAGCCAAAAGTTTGTAAATTTGTTGAAATCTGTAAACCTATGGACTCTGAAAACATTGGAAAGATATTTTGAAGAATGTGAGGGAAAATACAAAGTCCTCCTGCCTGCAATTTATAGCTAGTGATAATATCTTCTATAAGAAAAAGCAAAACAATTTTTTTTTCAGAGAAAATCTGAATCTGCAATCAGTAGATTCACACTTTAGAAAAGGGTAAGGAAAAATTTCAGGTAGAAGAATAGAGATGTCACACAGAAACACAGATCTTCAGAAAGTAGGGAAAATTATAAATAACAAGCATGTATGTAACTTTAACAGTTTGCCCTCTAAGCTCTTTAAAAGCAAAGTAATGATAATGCATTATTAAGTAAAATATGAAACTGAATTTTATATAAAAATAACACAAAGCATGAGGGGAACCAAATAATAGTATTGAAGTGCTGTTAAACCCTATATACCACATATACAATGCAAGTTTAAAATATATCAAGTTCCAGAGTATCTGACAAAATATAATAAGCTAAAATAAGAAATAAAGTTAAATATTGAATTCTGTTTGGTGTGATATATATATATATATATATATATATATATATATTCAGTCTAACATAATCCAAGAATAATAAAACATATGAAGAAAATGATGGATGAATCAGAGCAAACACACATCAAGACAGTAGTAGACTTAGCCCCAACCGTGATGATTACATAATGCTTAAATGGATTAAAGTATTCAATTGACAGAGATTTATAGACTAGATATGAAAGTAAAAACAGATATTAAGAAAACACGCTTTCAAGTAGATTCAAGATGGAAGAGGTTTATTGTTTAAGTATTCAGAAAATAAGATAATGGGAGATGAGTATCACTGGAGGAGGAACACAACCTAGAATAAAGTATATTTCAAATAACTAAGGGGCTGGTGTCCTGAAAGTCTTCATGTGCGCATACTGACTATGCAGCCCAGACCAAGAACAAAACAGAAGTCTAAAAAGAGGTAAATCCATGTTTAGGCCTGGTGCCTTCTATCCAATGGGATTTTCTGTCAGCCATAGGAGAAGTAATAAGAAATCTGCAAAGATATTAGAAATTAAAGCCACACTATCAACCAACTTGATGTAATTAACATGCACAGACACACAAACCACAGGTAGCAGAATATATATTCATTCTAAATACACCTGAAAATGTTACTGGATTCTAGGCCATAAAATGAATCTTACTAAATGAAATAGGACCCAAGCAATAAAAATACATGTTGTCTGACAAAAATTAAATTAGAAATCACCAACAAAGCTACCTGGAAAGTCTAAATATGTTTGTAAACTAAACAACACAATTCTAATATCTTAGAATTAATCATACTCTGATTTTACAACAACAAAAGAATAGTTTGCCTCCAGCTAATAATAAATGGCTCAAATGGAAATCTTAAGGAGAATTTTTTAATTAATTTATTCTCTCATATATCAGATCCTGACCATAGTTTGTCCTCCCTCCCTCTGTCACCCACCTCCTCTACTCCCACCCCCAGCTCAACCCTACTCCCTTTCTATCACTTCTCCATTTCCTTGCAGAAAATATCCCAGGGATATCAACCAAACATGGCATATCAGGTTGTAATAAAATTAAGCATATGTCCTCATTTATTAAGACTGGACAAGACAGCCCAATAAGACAAGGGTCTCAAAAACAGGCAAAGGATGACAAACAGCTCTTGCTCCCTCTGTTAGGGATCCCACAAAAACGCCAAGTTACATAACTATAATATAACCAGAGGCCCTAGGTTAGACCTCTGCAGACTCCCTGATTTTCAGTTCAGTCTTAGTGAGGCCCTGGATCCAGGTTACTTGATTCTGTGGGGTTTTGTGCTGTCCTTGACCCCTCTGGCCTCTACAGTTCTTCCTCTCCTTCTTTAGCAGGATTCCCCAAGCTCCACCCAATGTTGGGCTGTGACTCTCTGTATCTGTTTCCATCAGTTGCTAGATGAAGCCTTTCAGATGGGTCAGACACCAATCTGTGAGTATAGTAGGATATCATTAGGCATTATTTCATTGGCATTTTTTTTTTTGCCAGTCATGCTTGGTTCTTTCCTAGGTCTCTGAGACATCCAGCCTCTGGTCTGGTTCATCACGCAGTGTCTGGGATTGCCCCCCTCTGGTGGCACTGGTCTCAAGCTGGTTTGTCACTTCCATAATCTCTGTGACATCTTTACTCCAGCACATTATGTTGGGAAGAGAATGTTTAAGTATTATGAGCTGTATTAAAATAAAGCCACAGCACAGGAAAATCAGAGGTTGTTAATTATGGGTTACGATTTGCTAAATAAGCATTTTGAGATCAATTTATGGCCTTAGACTACTATAAGGAACATAATGGAGTAATCTCAGTGACTTGAGCATCTAAAAGTACCTGGGAGGAAAGTGAGAAACCAACCCAAAATAAAAAAGGAAATTAATAGTGAAAGAGCAATAGTATCATAATATTTATTTTTAATTAAGGAATTACCCATGCAGGACTGAGATCAGGGATCCACTACTACAGGACCTACAAACATTGAAATGATAGAAGAGAGGCTTAAACAACTGTATGCCAGCCACTCCACAACTCAGGGGGATAGAAAGAAGCTTCAGATGATCCAATTACTAGCACCAAATTAGAAACTAAAAATCTGAAAGGATATTGACTTTCATAAGGCTTTTCCTTAAGGCTGCTTTTCATCCATTTCTTGCAGGACAATACTCTGTAATACACAGAGACCATTACATAAAACTAAAACCAATCAAAATGTAGAGAACAAGAGGTCCCATAATACCTAGTCCTAATTGATAAGAGCTACAACGCAGTTCCTGTATCTGAGGCCCAGTGATCAGTGTGGGCAGAAAGACTGTAAGAGGCAGAATATCAGGAAGTTTCCTGTGGAAATGTGTCTCCTAGAAATGTCAGAAGCTACATCCATGTACAGATATCAACATGAATACCTAAACAAGACCTAACAACAACTACATCCATAGCTGATATATATGTAAATAGTTTACTTCTGTGGTTTGTTTATATTAATTACATGAATTATGAATTATACCAATTGGTTTTTAAATATTGAACAAATTTCATTCCTGGTATAAATTCAACTTGATAACAAGGTCTTATTTCTTTTATATAATATTATGTTTTATTTGATAATACTCTTTAAACATTAGCATGCAGGATATTAGATATTATGATATCTTCAAAGGACGTGTTTGGTAAATTCTCCTTGCTTCATTGTTCCTACTCCCTACTAATTTACTCCCTTAGAGCCTCATTGCCTCCAGTAGGTCTCTGTGTATTAGAGTATTGTACTGCAAGAAATGAATGAAAAGCAGCCTTAAGAAAAAAAACCTGGATATCAGACATGCTAACACAGATAGAAAACTCTCAGTTCTTAATCCTAGCAGAAAACTTTGGGCAATTAGAGAATGCTAAGAGGAAGAGAAATACTTTTTCCAGAAGAGCCCCTCAACTGGTTACCCAATCCCAAGTGGTCAGCCTTAAGATGATATAGGTAAAGGTAACATTTCATAGTTGGAGCAGATTGTATTTAAAAATATCTCTAGCTGTACAAATACCAATGATATATAGATAGAGATATAATATATGTATATATGATATATATGCCATATATATTCTATATCTATTGCAACAATTAAAAAAAGTGGCCATGAATTTGAGAGAAAACAAGGGGGGTTTGCATGGGAAAAGTTGGAGGAAGTAAAGGAAAGGGGGGAATAATAAAATTATTATAATTTCAAAACCAAGAAATTATTATAAATAAAAATGCCTAGACTGTTGTAAATTGCACTTACAGCTTACTTATCATGTTTTAAGTGTGTTTGTGCCTGGTCACTGTGATGCAGCCCTGATACAATCATGCTCATAAAGTGTGGGTGTTTATTTTGCTCATGATTTCAGGGCTTCTAGTCCATGATCAATTGTTCCAGAGCCTTTTCAGTGTGAAGTGAGGCAAAAATGGGAGGCCAGGAGTACCTAGCAAAGCCAAGCTATTTATCTCATAGTCAAAAAGTGAAAGAAAGGAAGACAATGAGGCTGGAGTCCCATAGTCCCCTTTATGAGCACTATCTGCTAGCCATATGACCTTTCTCCTGGCCCTGGCACTTAAGTTCCTAGGACATTACAGTAGCACCAAGTCTTCACACATGAATTTTAAGGGAACATTTAATACAAAAACTCTGGTAATGGTTATTTAAGTTGTTGCTCTTTTCTGACTATTTGATCAAGTTGTATATAAAATCTCTGTATATGTATCCCAGTACACACAGAATATATGCACATAAACCTCTTTAGGGGACATTCTTATGGATGGATTGCTAATCATAAGCCACTTGTGCTGTTTTAAATGGCAAACTTTTCCTAAGTAGCTGTTGGAATTTGCTCAACTTAATGCTCTTATACACTTTGATTTTAGTCAGTCTAGCTAGGGCACTGAGGTACCTACTTATTATGGGTTCAGTTTTCATTTTCTAAAATATTGTTTCTAGGCTAAGCACTTTTTCTACCAGGAATCATGCGTTTATTCTCTCTTGTGAAGTTTGTTTAAAGTTTCCACACTCAGATCAGTGTACCTGTCTTTTTTTCTGGCCATTTCTTAGTGGCACAATACTGAGTGATTTGTTTTGGCTTTCCTTTCTAATGTTTTGCTAACTAGGTCAATAGTGAAATAAGAAAATTGCATGCTAGCTTGTTTTAGCCTACATAACATTTTATGATATTCTATTTATTCACTCCTATGATAGAAATAATTTCCAATTTAAGAGTCTTATAAACAGCAGTACAATGAACAATCCTGTGCAGATACATGAATGTCAGACGAGAGACTGTTGGGCCTCAAATAGATAGCATAAAGAAGACATCGCTATCTACGCAGAAAGGCTCATTACTTAAATCCTTAGTACTCACTTTTCTGACATTCAGATCCATATTCCAGTAATAGCAAGAAGAACAACAAACTAAAATTGGGACCCAAAATGAAGGGAGGCTTGCTATTAGAGGTCTGTGATTGTCTGCATAGCTTTGAAATTGACCTGTCTGGAACAATAGGGAAAGAAGAAATAGCAACTCTATAGAAAACTGGGATTGGGCAAGCCAGATGCACTAATGCAGACACAGCAGAGCCACCAAGAGCCACCAAAATGCAGTGTGTTTGCCACTCATCCACTGAATGACAGGCATGTTTATTGTATGCAGATGAACAAAATAGTAGGTTAGCTAATCTCTGCAGGGGCACAAACCTGACTGCAGCCATCCAGGAGTAGAAAGCTGTGGTTGATACTTTCCATACACCTTGTCAACATTCTTGATAATACCTGGCAAAGGTCCTGCCATTCCCACCTTTGTTCTTGTAGGTAATACATACTCACTCAGAACTTCATCCACTCTTTACAGTTTTCAATATTTTGTTACAAAAAAATTGAGAAATAGAAAAGTTGAAAGAAGAGTGTTAGAAATACAAATGTGTCAATGATCTGAACAAGATTGACCTAACTCCCTCCCTCGAACTCACCATTGATACGAATTGTTACAGGGGCAATGAGGTTGATAAGGAAATTCAACGTACAAAATGTTTGAAATTGCATTGACTAAAACTGAAGTCATTTAACTCATTGCACTTTGTAGATGTGCTTAGACCCCCCAGCAGCTCCCTCCCTATCACTTTCCTGGAGTAAGCTTTCCTGTATCTGTGACAGAGTGAGAAGATACACACACAACCATCACACTGACATCGAGCAATACCAAAGCTGCGCTTCTGTGGCTGTGGGATCTTCAGGTCTCTGGGGAGAAGCTCCTGGTTCCCTGGCCATTGTGTCATGTTGTTGCCTACAGCTGGAATTGGGCCTTTTCCTGGGTGTGAACAATGTCCACTTCTATTGCCCAGTCTGCCTTGGCCTTTCCTGTTTTCTACAGACTTTTTTTTTTTACTGTGTCTTCTTTCCTTTCTGTGGACTAGACAGTGCACAGTGGTTCCATTTTTCCATCTCAGAGTCCACATCATCAGACCAGGGAAACTGAAGCTACAAAACATCTCCCCTACTACCCATATGACCTATGGTGGGGCATCCTTGAAAAAGAAAAAAAGTTCACCAACATCCCTCTGGAAACTTGGAGAAAACCAAAGCACAATTTTTTGGTTTGTCTCCCCCCTCAACTCCTTTCTACTTCTTTTTAAAATGTTTTTAAATTATTTTTTATACTCCATATTTTATTCCCCTCCCATCCACCCTCCAACTGTTCCATATCCCATACATCCTTCCCAGCCCCTGTCTCCATGTGGATGTCCTGACCTCCCATCCCACTTGACCTCTAAACTCGCTGGGGCCTCCAGTCTCTTAAGGGTTAGGTGCATCATCTCTAAACAAACACGGACCCAGAAGTCCTATACTGTATGTGTGTTGGGGGCCTCATGTCAGCTGGTGTAAGCTGTTTGTTTGGTGGTCTAGTTATGGAGAGATCTCAGGGGTCCAGATTGAGATTGTTGGTCCTCTTACAGGATCACCATTCTCTTCAGCTTCTTTTAGTCTTCTCTAATTCAACAACAGAGGTCCATTGGTTGGGTGCAAATATCTGCATCTGACTCTTTCAGCTGCCTGTTGGGTCTTTTGGAGGGCAGTCATGATAAGTCCCTTTTTGTGAGAGTTCCATAGCCTAAGTAATAGTGTCAGGCTTTGGGACCTCCCCTTGAGCTGGATCCCACTTTGGGCCTGTCTCTGGACCTTCTTTTCCTCAGGCTCTTCTCCATTTCCATCCCTGTAATTCTTTCCTTCTTTCTTTTTTATACTCTTCCCAAACTAATTTTATTTTATTAAGTTTTATTGCATTATGATGAGAAAAGATACAAAATTTCAATTTATCTGAATTTGTTAACATTTAAAAACATATGTTAAGTAAATAAAATTACATCACATTCTTCTTTCCCTTTATACCCCAACTCCTTCCAGAGAGCCCCATTCAATACCCACCATACCCTTTTTAGTCATATTCTTTAAAATTTATAAAATATTGTAACAGTAAAAATGAGTATTATAAAAGTTGTTTGAATAAAACAACAATCAGTTGAACAGTCTTATGGAGATGCTTGTCTATAGCAATACTGAAAATACATTTGTTTTTGTCAATATTAATTTTAAATAATGCCAAACATATTAACTATATATGTTAAAATAATGTATCACTATTAGTTTTTTAAAAATGAACATAAACAGATGAAGTATTCTTGTTTGTTTGTTTTGTTTAAAATATTGGCTTTTACTGTGGTACTGGTGGGTCCCCCAAAACTGCTATTTCCTGAGGTTGCCTGTTTCCATTCTTTCTTCTGGCCCTCAGGACTGCAGTCTTTTTCCTTCTCCTAATACCAGATCAGGTTCTCCTCTCCCCTCCACTCCTTACCCTGTCCACTTTCCCTCCCAGGTTCCTCCCTCCCTCCCCACTTCTGATTGCTTTCTTCTCTCTCCCAAGTGGGACTGAGGCATCCTCACTTGCGCACTTCAGCTTGTTGACCTTTTTGAGTTCTGTGGACTATATCTTGGGAATTCTCTACTTTTTTTTTTAAATAATATCCGTTTATTAGTGAGTACATACCATGCACATCCTTTTGGGGGCAGTCTGTTATACTTCAATTTCCCCTTTATCATGACACCCTTGGGCAAGCTTACAGAATAGACACATACTTTATAGCATGTTCCCTCTCCGACTCTCCTTTGTAACAAGCAGCCTTATCATTTGGGTTGATCTTTTGTTTAAGTAAGATACTGTACACTAATTGCTTAGTCTAGTTTATACATCTGAAATAACATTTGGCTGTTGATCATTACATATCAGCTACCATATTACCCAGCCAATCATGATTCAAATGCTCTTGAGTGCATACTGGTCTGTCTTATAAATGTGAACAATGATGCTTATAGATGTAGCCATAGAAAGCAGAATCTATCTCTTTCTCTCAGAGTTTCAATCTTCCCTTCTTATTCAGTCTCTCACTCTTATATAAAGTATCCTTTGATTCTTAGTCATGTAGTCCCCTAAGCTTATTCTATAGAGGGAGAGAGGCTGGCACTTGGGGAGTTAAGCAGGTTTCTGTTGCAACATTTCAGTTCTGATGCTGTAGACTAAAAGATGCCACAGACAATGTGTGAATTAATGGGTTGGATTCTGTTCTAATAAAATGGTGTTTATAACAAATTGTGTACTAAATTCTGCCCACAGAATGCAGCTCACTGACCCCTGCTTCAGATCAGTAACAAGGACAAGGAATACAGCCAGGGATGCAAAATGAATTCAGATAGACCAATGGAAAACAAGGTTCCTCCTGGTCTGAATTCTTCTAGCCCTAAAAGTCTATCTAATCTACTATTGGATTCCAAGTGTTCTTGGGTTATTAAGTATCACTTCATACATCTCTTCTTTTTCCATGTGTAAAATAATACTACTTTATCATCAAACAGGCTTGGAATTGAGACCCAATGTTTCCATTTGAATAATTTCATTTACCTTAAGTTCTGCTAGCACATTTGCAAATGGGAGTATGAATGCTGACTTGTGGAGGTATGAAGTTCCAAAGTGGAGTGGCAAGGTGCCAAACATATGGCATCATTTGCAGAGGAGCTGCAGCCGTGATCTGGTACAGCACAATGCTAGGGGCAGGTATGGTGAGAAGCCCTGGTATGTATACTGTGCTTTACCTTTTTCAGTGCACTTCAATGTACTTATAAAGAGGATGAACACAGATGAGAGAATATCTCAAAAGTTTGCATAAAATCAGTAACTGAGGAAGATAACTGCAGGACTATAGAATGGGATCAAGCCCTATTCTCTTACTGTGAGGACAGAGAAAGTATTAGGTCCTGCATGAAGACAGGAGCCTCCCTACAAAGAGCTCACTCATTTCAGGATGCTAATTCCATATTCTCATCCTAATCATGAGGCCCCATAGTTCCCTAAAGTACCACCTCCTTTGTACTCACACATGCCCACCCATGATCTATGAGGCTGTGTTAGCAGGAGAAAGAACACCACGAAGTTTCAGAACTCTCCAAGGCATTATTAAAGCCATATTTTTATATTATTACAAAGCCTAATCCTATGTTGGCACTGCAGTTATGGAGCCCAGTCTAACACATTTGTTTGTGCCCAGAAGAGAGAGTGTCTTAATATGTAATTTTCTCAAGTATGCCTGAATGAAAAGGTAATTTGTGGTTCAAGTAAAACAATCTGGGCAGCTATGAGCTATCAAATAAGTTATATTGACTTACTGATAAAACCTACAGTGAATGACTTCTCCCTATGAGATGCTGCTGGGTAATACCACATTCTAGGGCTTTTATGTCTTGTGTTTATCAATATGTATCAAAATTGATGCTGTCTTACACTTGAAGGATATTTGGGTTTTATGGCTATTTAATATATGTATGATCAACTGTTTAGCACTTTTAAAATTATTTACCTTTTTCATCCCCATTAACATGCATTCTCATTATCTGTTTTTTTTCTGCTGAGAAGACAGTTGTTAACAGATTAAAGTAGGACGTGTATTTGGGACTATATATACACCTTTTATTAGGTTATCTAAATATCTGAAACAATCAACAATCAATGCACTAGACACTCAAGGTTACTAAGCTGGATCTCTGAATATCTTCCAAAGAAGGCCACTTATCTGTGGCCATGTGCCTTACAGCACTAATATTTGTGGTTAACATGTGTTAATCAATTCCCAACTGGCCTATCCAAAGTGATACTTGTTTCACTACAACAATGCAGCTGAATGCTTGAAACTGAAATACAACCATATTTGTATGACTGCATTCTTCTTTGTCTCTGAATAATTCCTGATGGTATTTTATAAGGGCAATTTATTTTTTGCTTTTATTATATTTTTATTTTAAAATAATCTTTTATATTAAATACATTTTGATTCTACTTTATCCTGCTCCAAGTCCTCCCAGATCTTCACTCTGTCCCTACCTATACAACTTTAAGTTCTTTCTCAAAAAATGAAACCCAATACAACAAAATCTTCCAAAACCAAGAAAACGAAATAAAACATTACCCAAAAATAAAGGGAGGGAAAGCTATATCCAAATAAAAACACACCAAAACCCAAACCTGTGGATTCTATTATGTGTTAGCCAGCTACTCCTGAACATGAAGCCTGCCCTTGAGTGGTTGATATAAACCATGTTCAAAGAAAACTAATTTTCCCTCATCCAGCAGGAATAAATGACAGTTCAGTTTTTAACCCTTGCTCTGATGGCTAGATTTTCATTCATTCATTCACTTTTTACCTATAACAAAATAAAATATAATAAGATAAAACCAAAATAATCACATCAAAGTTGGACAGGACAAACAAATTAACAAGAAAACAAGCACAAGAGAAGACATAAGAATCCAAGATCCACTCATCTGCACACTCAGGAATCCCATAAAAGCACTAAACTGGAAGCCATGATAGACGAAGAGGACCGGCTGCAGACCTGAGCAAGCCGTGTGCATGCTGCTTCAGTCTCTGTGCATTAAGATGAGATTTGCACATGTAGGCTTAGAGAGCAATGTTTTCTTGGTGTCCTCCACCCCTTCTGGATCTTACACTTTCTGTCCCCAAAGACATCCCATTTAGGGCTCAACATTCCAAGGTATAGTGACCATTCTTATGTTCTATGTTCTAAAAGGGTAATTCCTAACTGGACATACCATTCTTTCAATTGGAACTTTTCAAGGAATGCAGAACTTCAAGACTCTGAGAGAATCCCTACGCAGATCCCTAGTTCTTTGCCAGGCTAGAGCAAGGAAGCTCCTCAGACTGGAGTCCTCTGAATTACCCAGTTCTTCAGGATTCACTCCGAATTCTCCAAACCTTCTTAAGGTGAAGGCCTTTCTTATTTTCCAAACCTTACTATTCTGTCCCCACATTTATCCCTGAAGGGCCTGATCTCAGAAATGGAGCCATTTGGTGGTAATCAGATTCATCTTTGTGGGCCCTGAACTACTTTTATGAGAGATGATGTTACCCCAAAATACCTCTGCCATGGTTTGAATGTGCTGTCTCCTAAATGTTCATGTGTTGGCGATTTGGCCTTCAGTGTGGTGCTGTTGAAATGACGAGGCTTTGGAAATGTGAAGCCTAATCTCAGAAAGGGGAGTTCTTTGCACATTGAGAGCATGCCTTATGAAAGAAATTCAGAAACACTGTCATATGTAATTAACATAGCTGATACCTATGTACCAGGTCAATGGTATTTTGTTTTCATGTAGGGCACAGAATCACATATGTCCATTACATCAGTCTTATTTTCATGAGAGAGTGGTCATGTCTTGGGATTTGGTGACCACCTTATATCTAATCCTGTATAAAGCCTTTTGTGTAAATTGGAAACATCGGTAGGGTGCTGCTATTGCTTAAAACTAGCACAGCTGGTTTGGATTTTCCAGGACAAACATGCCCATAGGCTACCCAAACATAACTTAAATAGTTTATTCTCCAAGAAACTCATTGGCTTTTCTACTGTTTCCTGCAATTAAGAATTCGAATGTTGGGAGGTATCTCAGTCAGGAAAAGTCCTTGCAAACATGAGAACCTGAGCACTCATGTTGAAAAATACTAAGGGCTGTGGGTGTGTTTGGAATCTCAGTGCTGAGAAGGTAGAAAACAACATATCTCTGGCTCACTGGCCAGGTAGTCTACGCTAGTTGCTGAAACCTAGCTCTCAGTAAGATACTTTGTCTTGGCAAACAAGGTAGAGGAAGAGCAGCCAAGAATGATTTCTGGCCTACACACACACACACACACACACACACACACACACACACACACACACACAAGAACCCACATACATATACCCATACTTAACACACACATACAATTGAAGAAAAAGAATGTAACTCACTCAACTTTTATTGCTCTCTATCACTGACATTTATTAATACATTTTGATCTCCTTTTTGCCTTTAGCTTGTATATTGCAACTAATGGCAGAAATGAATTATTTAAATAGAGAAAAATTTTCTGCTTTTACCCATTTGGGGGAAATACATAAGCCAATGCCTTTAATTCATTTAGGAACTAGACATATTTAGCAGAAGTTAAATAATTACCACACAGGTTATTACCACTTACTTCGTCCAGAATGAGGTAATCAGTCACTGTTAATTAAAACTGTAGACCACTGAGTGCAGTGGTCCACTTGCTTAACAGCCACTGGTAATTTCCAGCTGTTGAATTCCAAGTCTGGCTTTGGTGGGCTGCTGTGGGCTACTGAAGCATTCCATATGGACAGTTATTGTCAGAGGGTCAAGGAACACGCGACTTGGTGATTTTGTGGAGAGTACCTGTTTGTACAAGAGCAAAACATCATGCTGGGAAGCTAGGGAGAATGCCATCTGTCTTGCATACTTTACAATTAGAAACATCAAACATTAAGGAGAGCTCAAGGCCAAGGACCATAGCCCTTTCTGATCATGGGAAGGACTCAAGACAGCAAGGACTGTTTTGTTTGAGCAGGTTGTTCTTTTAAGACATGTGTGCAGTGAACATTTTAATGAGGCAGTTGAAAGGATAGATGGTGGATAGCATGTGAGGCTGGGCATCAAAATGCTTCTCATCTCTATGTAGCACCTGATAAGAAGCAGTCTTGCCACTGAGTTCCACCCATGCCTCTCAAAAGATAAGTGACCTTGATAAGGTCACCTTCTCTGAGCCTCAATTTCCCTATGTGGAAAGTTATGATAGACAAGTGGATATTATCTCAGAAGCTCAGAATACCCAAGATACAATCCATGAACCATGTGAAACTCAAGAAAAAGGAAGAGCAAAGTGTGGATACTTCAGTCCTTTCTAGAAGGGAGAACAAAATACTCATGGGGGAAAATATGGAGACAAGGTGTGGAGCGGAGACTGAAGGAATGACCATCCAAAGACTGCCCCACATGGGGATCTATCCCTATACAGTCATCAAACCTAGACACTATTTTGGATGCCAAGACATGCTTGCTGACAGAAGCCTGTTATAGCTGTCTCCTGAGAGGTTCTATCAGTGCCTGACAAATACAGAGGTGGAGGCTTGTAGCCAAAATTGGACTGAGCACAGTGTCCCTAATAGAGGAGCTAGAGAAAGGACCCAAGGGGCTGAAGGGGTTTGCATCCCCATAGGAGGAACAACAATATGAACCAACCAGTACCCCAAGAGCTCCCAGGGACTAAACCACCAACCAAAGACTATACATGGTGGGACTAATGGCTCCAGCTGCATATGTAGCAGAGAATGGCCTTGTCTGTCATCAATGGGAGGAGAGGCCCTTGATCCTGTGAAGGTTCTATGCCCCAGTGTAAGGAAATGCCAGGGCCAGGAAGCAGGAGTGGCTGGGTGGGTGAGCAGGGGGAGGGAGAGGGAATAGGAGGTTTTCTGAGGGGAAATCAGGAAAGCAAATAACAGTTGAAATGTAAATAAAGAAAATATCTAATTAAAAAAAGAGTATCAACTGCTTAAAGTCACTGCAGAAAATAAACAGCACACTTAGATAACAGTGTTCCACACACTGGAAGAATTCAGAAAAGCTAAGTGTTTATTATTGTCAACTTGATAGTCTCTAGACTCACCTAGAAGCAAGCCTTTGGATATGCCTGTGAGTGATTGTTTGGACTAGAATAGAGGTAGGAAGCGCCAATTTAACATGAGCACCCATTCTGTGAGCTAGGGTCCTGAGCTGAGTAAAGAGGAGAAAATGAACTAAGCCCCAGCATTCATCTCTCTGCTTCCTGTAGATGCAATGTGACCAGCTGCCTCCGGCTCCTGCCCCTAAGACTTCCCAAGCATGGTGGATGATAGCCTCCAGCTGTAAATGAAAAATAAACCCTTCCTTCCTTAAGCTGCTGCTGTTGTGCTATTGTGTTGCAGCTACAAAACAAGCAACTGATACAAAGGTGCAGTGAGTGTGCTATTTTTTTCTACTGGAGTTAAACATCTGGTGAGCTGGTATCTTTCTATACCTGATTTCCTCATTCATACGGATCTATTGGCCTTCTATTTTCCATATTGAACACCTTTATCCCTTTTTCTGCAAACGTCCTCAACACCTTTGTACAGGAGACCCCAAACATGTGTATGCATTCTACAGAGCACTGTGAAAGACCAGGTTTGCCCAAATAAAGATAAGACGAAAAATGGACAAGCGCTCTATTCTTAAGAAACTCATCAGGGAGCAAGAGCAAGCATCGGTCTGGAATTTCTTGCTGCATGAGAACACAGACCAGACTCACCTAGCTGAGTCTTGGGAAAGGCTGCTGGGAACTAGAAGACATTAACTCTGCCTTCCTCCATGGTGACGCCTTGCAGCCCCGCCCTAGGAAGCTTCTACCAAATGCACAGCTCTGAGCACCGAAAGGATGGATGGGTTTGGGAAGTGGAAGATGTGCTGGCAAACTGTACTTTCAAGAGTGATGCTCATCACCCATTTGGGCATGAAGCATAAAATTAATACAGTTGTGCCTTCAGAGGAAATGAAGAGTTGTTCATCAGGTGTGTGAAACACATTTCCTTTCACAGCTCAGACCCGATTCATTGTCATAGGAATGTGCTGGCTGACAATGAAACTTTTAATACATATTTTTAAATATTGAAACTTCTTATCTACTGCTTACATAAGTAATCTGAGGCAGAGACCCATTTTTTTTCCTACAGATACTGTGTTTTCTGACATCATTTGCTGAATAATAATTTTATCTTTTTCCCCTATTAAATCTAAATTTCAACTTTTCATATGGAGAGTCTCCATTTATTTGTGGGTTTCTTTGGGGTTCCTCTGTCTCAGTCTACCTTTCAGTGCCACCTTTTTAGTTTTTCCTAGTTGGTAGTAAACTTTTGTTTTTCATTTTTTTATGTTCTTTTTTTTTATTTTAGATATTTTCTTTATTTACATGCAAATTTCTCCATTCCCAGTTTCCCCTCC
>NW_022196892.1:1367845-1410230 GCF_008632895.1 Mastomys coucha | reverse complement strand
CTTGGACTTGAGCTTTGTACATGGAGAAAGGAATGGATCGATTTGCATTTTTCTACATGTTAACCTCCTTTTCCCAAAGAAGGTGACTCTGCAAGTCTAGACTTCACCTGTTTTGCAACATAAAAGTATAATTCATAGCATAAACAGTATTGTTTCTGCTGCTAGTGTTTCATACCAAATTATGTTTGGAAATGTGGAAAAACAAAGCATTTAATATCGGATAATGTATATTTATGGACCAGGCTCTTCTGTTTGCTATCTGGGTGTGCTGGAGGAGATCATTCATTCTTTCTGAGCCTCAGTTTCTTCACCTATAATAAGGAGATAGTAACAATCTATCTCTATAAGTCTTATAGCTAATGCTATCACCTTGACAGGATTTGGGATCATCTAAGAGACAAACCTCTGAACATTTTTATGGAGTTTCTCAGTGAGCTCACTTAGCTCTAAGAGGCATCATTGCATTGGGCTAACTCAGATCAAATTAAAAGGATACAGCGAGCTGAGTAACACCCATCTCTCTCTGAATCCTGACTACAGATGCTATATAACCAGCCACCAGCAGAGAATGGACTCTCAAACTGCAAGCTTTCCCTTCCTTGAGGTAGTGTTGTCTGGTATTTCATTGCAGCAAAAGGGAAAATAACACAGTAAGATATTGGTATTCTGTAAGAATACCTAAATATTTTAGCAAAGATTCTGACACATATCACAGATATATGAGAAGCTATAGGTATGACAAAGAGGCTCTGACATTTTTTAAATGCTAGGTAGTAGTATTCAGTGCCATTGTTATAGAAATTGGCTGATTTCACAACTCAATAACTTCCTGTCATGGATCTGGAAATCTATACAGCTTGCATTATTCTCACAATGGAACTTTCAATGAGTCCTCTTATGCCATAGTTTTGACTTTGCAAATTCATGAACTGTAGACAACACTCCTAAAAGGTTGACTTTTAGCTACAAGCAGAGAGGAAAGCCTGAAATTTTAGCTTCTCTGCCAAACACAAATTAGCTATGGGTCTCAGTGCAACTGTATGAGACAACAACCTATTATAAAATGTGTGAGCAAAACAAACCATGGGGTCTTGGAAACTGTGCCAAGAAAAATAATCATATTAAATGATCATTAGGAAATCAATCACTTCAATCTGTAAATAACTGTCATGTGCAGTAATGTGTATGATACTGCATTTGCAAATTTGACAGGAAGATAAGGAGAATGTAAAAGTGAAAATAAGTCCATACATATTTCTGAAGAGACTACTGCAAATTTAATTAACTGAGCAATGAAATCTGAGTTCTTTAAATTTAGATCTGAAATATGAGTTTCTCCTTCAAAGAATTCTTATTAGAGGGAAGCAGGCTGAAAAAAGAGGAAGAAAAACAAACTAAACAAAATCAAAACTCCAGTAAATTTTATCTTGATAATGTTTTATCATCAAGAAGATATTAAAAATAGGCATTGTTACGTCTTATGATCAGTAGAGAACATTAAGAAATGACACTCCATTGGTCTATTTTCTTCCTTAAGAAACAGAACTAAGTCCCCAGTGATTCTACTACTTTGTACAAGTATAATTCCTATTGACTATGAATCAAGATTACTGTGGAAAATAATGTGTTCTCAGCACATAATACCCATTCTCCAAAAGTTCCAAGAGGATCGTAGATGTGTAAATGTGACCAACATGGGCAGAATATAACAGTATCACTGAAGATATACAGGGCTTTTGAAGGTCAACGAATCAAGGATAAACCTCTACACAGTCTTTTGGGCCCCCTGGGCCACAGTAGATCAGGGGTTATTTAAACCATGTCAAAAAACCAATGAAAGAACTTTCTTCGGATAGCCTCAACCCTGTGTATAGATTCTGGACTGTGTAGGCATAACTCCCTCTACCTGTCTTTCCCTTTCTTTCCTTTCCATCTTCTCTTCTTCCTCCTTACTCCATACTTCTCTGTACTGCTTCTTGACTGATGTCCACACTTCCACTCACTCTCTTTACCTGCCTTCATTAGAATACTCACCAAGGCAACCAGATGGTGTTTATGCTGAGATGAGACAGGAGGTCCATGATTGACTTCTACTCACACCATATGCTAATGTAGTTTCACCCTGGTTTATTCTGGGGTACATGGAAGTTGAAGGACTATTAAGTTTAATAAAAGGGATATAGAAATTGTTTCTAGGAAAGCTAGCTTCATTGAGACTTCCATGATGGGATTGTAAGGAGTGATAAGTCTCCCACTCGTGAATTTCACTGAAGCTAATCCAACTGAGGAGCATTGAGGAGCTAAAATTTGAGCCAGGCTTTGAACATAGGACAGGCAGTTTTACATTTGGAGGTGAAGACCTGAAAAGACATGCAGAGAGAGATGTACATATCTTCACTCTACCTCTATATTCCTGGAGCCTCTGGGTCAATTTTTTTTAAAGATTTATTTATTTATTATATGTAACTACATTGTAACTCTCTTCAAACACTCCAGAAGAGGGAGTCAGATCTCATTACAGGTAGTTCTAAGATATCCTTAAGCAAGTGGTGTGCAGTCTGGAATCACCTCAGAGCTCTGAACTTCTGTGAGAGGACTCAAGGATAACACCAGGAACATGTTCTTTCTCACAGGGATTGCCATCATACTTTCAAATGATTCCCCAAACCAGATATTTTGCTAACAGGTGTCTATCACCTGAGTCTATGACTCCTCTGGCCACTTCCAAATGTGTTATTCTGAGCTTCTAATTTAAACATATGTTTGACATCTATAAGTCTCAGTCAAAGAAATGGCACATTTCTTATTAATTATATAATTATTATATTCCTTATTAAATTATATAATAATAATAAGTATGGTGTATAATATAATAAAGATAAAATATTGTGTAATTATTAACTCATAAAATACTGAAAATGAGTTATTAATAATTATTCATTATAGTTATTATTGGTAGTAGTAGTAAAGGAAAATAACATCTGTTGCTTGTCCATAGCACCATAGCACAGAGAATGTGTTGAGAAAGAAGGCACACTGTCTCCACAGTGAGTAGAAATGCTGGGACGAAACATCATCAATACTACTGGTGGTTTTTGTTGTTGTTGTTGTTGTTGTTGTTGTTGTTTTTTAAACAGCTAGGAAAGAAAGGATAGAGCAATATTGACCCTCTGTCACTCAATCATGTTGTGTAAGGTGAAGGAGCATCCTGTCCACGGAGGAAAAGATTGTTATTTTCCATTTTATATCCTAAGTATCTGTGTCTCGCACATGGCACATGCTCAGTAACTACTTTGTGGTGAATGAAGTGATAGACTGTGATTACAATCCAACAACCTTGTTCCAGAGTGTACTGTGCATTCTCGAAGCCTTTCTAGTCTCCTGTGCTTCTCAATTTTCTGCCAAGACAAGTTTGTTTCAAACTTTTGCTTCAGTCAGAGAATCATCTGCAGGAGGGTAACAGGGTCTTTGGAGGAGCATTATACTGGATGCTCAAACAAGAGGTTCCAGCAGTGTGAGTCTGAAATGGGATTTGAAATTTGGCATGTCTAACAAGCTTCCTGGTGATGCTAATGCTGCAGGTCTGGATCCCAAACCTTGAGCACCTCTGTCCTGGGCCAATGAACCCATGTTTTCATATCATCCACCTTTGCCCATTCCTATTCTTGAAAGGACAGTTTATTCTATCTACAACTGTGGAAAGAAGGAATAGCTAAACATTGCCCAGTCTACATAGCAACAGAAGCAAGCCCCAGCAGAATGTGCTTAAATGATGGAAAGGAGCTGTGATTTATAATAAAAACTCTTAGTACCTCCTCGATTCAGCAGCATAGCCCTAGGCAAGAAAGCTGACCTTTCTGCTCTACATCCTGTCAAATGGGCACATGAATAAATCTCTCTTTTTCTATGTTCCATGGCGGTTGTGAGAATTCAGGGATAAAATAAGGAAACATTTTGTAGCTAGTAAGAGAATACAGTGTGTGTTATTATGCAGTCAGCTCATGAACTCAAAATGCTAGACTCGAGACTAGAATTAACCCTGATGGGTGATGGCTGAGTTCAGAAAGAAGTGTGGGTTCTCTTTATATAATGTACATCTGAAACAAAATGAAACAGCAAGATGTTCCCAAGTAGATCACAAAATTAAAGCTATATACTTCCAGATGAAATATACTTCATTACCATGAGCCAAATATAAAACAAATAGGGGAGAAATACAGCAATATGTTCCCATAAAGAACAGGAAGGAAATTTGGGGAACTAGTCCTGAGTAACTTTAAATGCCTCTTCTATCTTTTACTGCAGAGCCAAGAAGGGCAGAAAATTATGACAAACTAATTATTATGATGGATGGGGAGCCAGTCCCTTCTGCTCACTACACTGCTGGAGCAAGGAGCAGCCCTGCATTCTGCATCTTTCAACATGTAAGACACTCCAGATAATAATGTAATGTACAGATTAACAACATTATGTTAAAACAGGAGAATTAATTTTTTCATTTTGTAGTTCTTTTCCATGAACCTGGCCCTGTTTTACATTTTTCTATTTCTTGTTTCCAAGGCACTATCTGTGTATTTAAGGATGACTCCTTTCTTGGTAATTAAAGGTGATGGCATTCTTGGTTTGTCTGTGGCTTCCAATGGCAAGAGTCCAGGGAGCAGGTGCTGATGAAACTGCGGCACAAGAACAAGCCTTGCTACCTTGCCAATAGATGGAGGTCATGAGAGGCAGGGATGCAAAGCGAACTTCGGGGGAAAATCCTGCAACTCTTTACTTCATATTATGTTTAAAAGAATTAGAACAATACATTCAGCAGTGTGATGTGATGGTATTTAGAATAAAGAGACAGCTGCTGCCTCTTCCTCCTCCTCCTCTGCCTCTTCCTCCTTCACTTCAACAGGAGGTAAATTCCAGGTAGAAGCTAGATAATTAAGTAGCCATCCCATTGTGTGAAGGAGTAAATTCCTTCATCTGTGCATCATCCACTCAGGTAGCAATTCACCAGAGAGCAAATGTACTAAGTATCTACCCAATGCCAGGCATCGAGCGAGAAACTGGAAATACAGTGGGGAACAAAATAGACATGAACTATTCTGAAAGGAAGTAGACAAAAATATAAAGGCCAACAATATGTGTACCAATTGTAATTTGCAATGAAATGTCTTAATGGAAAGAAACATGTGTCTAAGATGTTGATCAAACAAGAGACTGTTTTATGTAATCAACACTCTGAACCACCTAAAAGGGACAGAGGATTAGGTGGAACTTAGAGGGTGAAAATGAGCTCAGCTTTTAAATGAGAAGAACATAAAAATCAAAGAAAGAGAGCAGCATTTGCAAAGTGGGGTGGCATGTATCATATTGAAAATGATGAATACCAATACAGTTATTGCAGAGTAAGTGAGGCCAAGACAGGCATGATGTAGTTGTTGAGTGCACCAGGACCAGGAGGGACAGGCAGCTTCTAGAACTCACATCTAGGTTAAGGGACACAAGACGGAAAGCTTATAATGAGAGAGGGGATGATGTGGCTGTTTTCTCTGGGCGTTGAAGAATGGATGTGGATGTGTGGGGTCAGAATCTAAATGAGAGCTTAGTGGTGGTAAAATATGAAGATAGGTTTGATGGGACACAAAAGGGGAGGTAATAGTGAATGGA
Source organism: Mastomys coucha (assembly GCF_008632895.1). Lineage (NCBI taxonomy): Eukaryota > Metazoa > Chordata > Mammalia > Rodentia > Muridae > Mastomys > Mastomys coucha. Next base: position 1,404,572 of record NW_022196892.1, on the reverse strand, counting down.
ATCACAAAGACCATGCAAAGACAGGAGTCCTAGATGGTATAAATGCTTTAGCTCAGGCAGTTGAATGTCTTACTATTCACTGAGACTAAATATAGATTGGGGGGTGGAGAAAATTCAATTCCAGGGTGGAAACTTTTTCTTGTCTTTGAGATCCTATGTGCTATCATTACACAGAACAGAGTCAGAGTCAACATGTACTCCATACTATGAAATCATGTCATGTAAAGCTAGCTAGACAGGCCGTCCTAGGACAGTGTTCTTTGCCAACACAGCTCCCTCCACCAACGACTCACTCAGCCACACCTCAGGATCCTGTTGCCCACTAAGAGCATCAGAATGAGCTCAAGCCAACATCAGGAATTCACATATGAAATTTATAGTCATACATTTGCCACAGAAAATATAATTTTGACTGTTTCTATTACTCATGTCCTAACTTAAAATTTACAACACATTTTCAAGACTTTAATATATATATTGTTACCTGAATATTTTGTAATAATACAGGTTCAGCTTCAGTAAGTTTAGGGTTAGACCTGAAATTATACATTTCTAGCAGACTGCTGAGATTCCTGATCCACAGCTGGGCAGTGCAAACAGTATTATTATAGTACACATTGTCTCATTTATAACATACACATACTCATTTCTCCCTATACCAACCTTCAGAGAAGTTTAATCTTCAATTTACCAAAAAACATAGACTTGGAAAGCTTTCAAATTATCTATTTCCAAACAATATCAGTCCATAAGTGTCTTAGTTAGGGTTTCTATTACTGAGGTAAAACCATGAACAGACACAACTTTGTGAAAAAATGGTTTATTTTATTATAGTGTATACTCCATAATCCTGATAAGTCAGGGCAGGACAACAAGGTTGGCATCTGGAACTGTATCAGAGGATGGAGGAGTGATACTGGTTGGCCATGGCTTTCCCAGCTGGACCACCAGCCCATGGGTGGTGCCAACCACAGTAGATTGGGTGAAACTTCCCAAATTAATCATCAACCAAGAAAATGAACCATATTCCAGTAGAGTAGGGGAATTTTCTCAATTAAGTTTTTCTCTTCTAAAATAACTTTACCTTATTTGAGTTATTGTAAAAGTAGCACCACAATAGATCTAACATATAAACCTCAGTTCACAATGCCATTTGTAATAAACTACAATTAGAAAATTCATATGATTATATAGTTTTAAGACATACTTACGTTGACATTTGCTGAATCAGTAAAGCAAAGGCCCATTTAAATCATCAGTAATCAATCAATATATTTACCTGAAGATCAGTTCATCAACAAAAGAGAAATGTTTCAGAATCACTATGTTTAACTGACTGTGTTTATGCAACTTTCTTCATTCTCATTTAAAGTCTAATTTACATACAATAAAGCACATATAGTTAAAGTGCCTAGCTTTGTTCATTTTTAATTGAGGTATAATTTATATACTCTGAAATTCACAGATCTCAGGTGTAAATATCACTCCAAACAAGATAGAAAGTTATTTTCATCATTCTAGAAAAAAAGTCACACCTCTTTGCAGCTAATTCCTTCACTTCTACCAGCAGTTACACATCTGACCTGCTCAGAACCCTCATGTGATCAGGACTGACTACTGTCATCTTCTGCTTTACCGACTGGGCTGAGGAAGGAGTCAAAAAGCATCTAATTGACAGTACATCCATAGCTCCTGTGGGCCAGCAATACCAGCAACAGTTGTTAAATAACATTTTTAAGCTCATAACTACCATTCTTTCATCAAGAAATACTCGCATACTGTATGATATCTTCAGGTCTTTTTCACCCAGATGTTGCAATTTCTCTGCAACAAAAGGCTTCTCATTGGAATCTAAAAGGACAGAGTTTATATAGCTAGTACCCACTGAACATTTGATTATGGTAAAGTTTGTCCAAATTTTGTCATTGAATCAAATGCTTCTGAAGCAGTCATCTTGTCTTTTGGTGTCTGTCCTTTTAAACTACTTAATCATCAGGAGCAGATTTTCTCATCATGCATCCAAACATCAAACAGGCTATTGGCAGCATTTTCCTAAGCAAATACGACTATCAATCACAGCATCATTAAGATTCAGCTTACTTACATGGAAACATATAAGCTTGAAGAGACTACTTGCTCATCATTGGCCAAGTTCTGACCAAAGTCTAGATTTGATCAGGGCTAGAGAGATGGCTCAGAGGACCTGAATTCAATTCCTAGCCCTACATGGAAGCTCACAATTGTCTGTAACCCCAGGTCCAGGGCTTTTGACTCGCTCACATAGATATACATGTAGGCAAAACACTAATGTACATCAAAAAATATAAATTATATATTAAAAATATATAAATTATATATTAAAATGTATAAATTATATATTAAAAACATAAGCATACAGCCTCAAAGATGCTAATCTCCAACCAATAGACTCAACTAATAACTGCTCCCCTATTACCTATCCTTACCCAAAAGGTAATGATACTTCTTATCCAAGTCCAAAAGCAGGCCTCCATGGTAAAAGCTGGATTTTATTAGCATCTTAGTTTTTGTACCTCTAGATAGTGTTCTAGAAACCTGACCACAGGCCATACCCTGAAGTCTACCTTTACCTTAATGTGCCACTGAACTCCTGCACTTTCTCTTCTGTTATATCTGGGTGTGTTCCATTACACACACACACACACATACACACACATACACACACACACACACACACACACACACAAATTGCTTAGTGTCTACAGAGTTAGCTGAGTTACCAGCACATGAACCCTTCAATTTATCTGGCAAAACCCATGACTTCTGTCTTAGTGACCCTCCACTATCCATAGCAAACCCCATTGCTGTTGTTATATTAGTTGCTTTTCTTGGTGATGTGACAATAAGCAATTCAATGGGAGAGAGGTTTACTCTGGGCTACAGATCAAAGGAGTTCTTCCACCATGGTAGGAAAGGCATGACAATGGAATAAGAAAGTATGGTGGCAGGGCAGGAGGCTAGCCACGTGATCACACTGTAACAGGAGGAAAATGTGACCAGGAAATGGCCCAATCTATACAACCCCAAGGCCCACCACTAGTTGACTCTGCAGGTCTCCACCACTTAAGGTTTCAAAAATTGGCAAGCAGGTCCCAGCTGGGAACCACATTTTCAAGTCTACCTTAGAGGGCATGTCACATTCAACCTGCAAGAGTTGCTAACAAGATATGGAAGCATCTCTCTATTTACAATGTAGGCTAGGAAATAACACTATAAGAGAATGCTCTATAATATTGAAGAATTTTAGTGAGTAGCAAATGCTAAATTTGCATTTGGAAAGATTTAGTGCATATCCAGAATGCAGACATCCTGTTCTGTGTGTCTATACTTCTAATACCTTCCTGGGTTAGGTGCAGAGCAACACACTGTAAATATTTGCTAAGTCAATTGCAAGTTGGTTAACTTAAAATAACAATGACACTAATATTTAAAAGGAATGATACTATGGTTTGCCTAACAAACTATAAGGTAATTACACAAGAAGTAGGAAGACAACAAAGATACACCTTGTAAAGATTCTATCAGGAAAATTTCTTTTTAATGATCTCAGTGCTTTAGAACACCAAAGGAAATTATGCTAAAATTCTTAATCTATTTTTTAACAAGTTTCAAATATAAGTGTTCCTAGCTCATGATGTTACTGGAATTACTAAATGACAATCATACACAGAGATATTCAGAACCATTTAATACCATAGGCATTCACTGATATATTAGAACTTGTAGTAGATTTTTAATAAAGAAATGATCACCGTTCTAGTGAATGCTTATTTTGAAGCCATGAACTATCAAACACGTAAAATAAATAAATAAAAAATAAATAAATAAATAGGATTCTTTTGGGGTGGCAAATTGTACTTCTTATTTTAAAATGGCTATATTTGTTAGCTTTTTTAATATTCTTTGCTGTGTTTAGACTTTTTTTTTTTAATTTTTCATGGAGCCATACACTGGCTGATGCAGGGGAGTGGCAGAGAATAGAGGGGATAGAAGCAAGTACTGTACCACTCTTTCTGTTTCTCACTTGCAACATACAAGTCCTTACCAACTATGGCCTCAATTCACTCTGCACTCACCCCTTGAAGTGTTCTATGCCCAGATCCTCTAGGGAGTAGCTTCTTCCATCATTCTGGGTTTTCCTCTAATGTCTTCCTCAGGAAGGCCTTCTTAGACCACCACTGCTGGTAATGTCCAACCCTGTATTGTCAGCTCATCTAAGCCCTATTGACCCCCCTCCTCTTTTAATGAAAGAAATTCTCCATGATGTCAGGACCATATCTGCCAGCTCTGAGCCCAGGATCAAGCTCTCAATAAATATTTGAAGACAGAATGATTGAATGCACACCCCCACTTATTTCATGCACACAACACTTTAACCATGCAAAGCTTAAAGGAGCAGCATAAAGATTTTTCCTCATATGACATCCAAGGATCAATGAATGTACCTTGAAATTAGTTCTAGCATTTGGATTCATTTCTTTGAGTTCCTGTAGTTGAGATTATTAGTGGTCATGGATTGGTTCATTTGATATGATAAAAGAGTAGAAATCTCTGGTTTCTGGAACCATTTACATAATATATGATGCCATGATTCCTAGCAACTGCTGAATGTCTGCAATGAGCTTCACAGATCCCTCCAAAGGTGGAAAATCTAGAGGCATATTGTCAAAAGGTTAAAACAGTGTTGCTATTCCACTGGTCCTTAGAGCCTGGGCATCTAAATGTATTCATAACAATTTTTTTCTTCTCCTTCATTAAAACAAGTTTTGTGTTACAATTTTTTTATGAGCAGACAGATATATGGTACATGATATTCTCTTAGGATTATAAGAGAGCTGAAAGATTCTAATACCCCATTATTTCTGCTCTGCATTTTTTGTTGTTACTGGTTAAAATTCATAATTTCTTACCACTCTGTTGCAATTACTTTTAGTATTCAGTATAGTAACATGTTGTCCATGTCTGTAGCTTAAAATCAATGACCAGAGCACATAACCTAGGTATCTAATAGAGCATAACACTTAAATTATTTTATGCAAACATATTCTTCAAATAATGACCATTAACCAACACATAACTGTAAGTCTCAGTGAAATTCTTGCTAATTATATTAAACCTACCAAAAATGTCATCTGAGTGTCATTAAAAAATGTCTAAGTAAAACAATATGGCTTTAGAAGAAGAGTCCCTGGGGTTCAATACTATCCTGGATCCTTAAAGATTTCAGCAGCAGATCATAAAAGCCTACAAATTCTTCTGGTCTCCATATTCCTACCTTATTATAATGGGAACAGATACTGCCACACTGAAGAGAAACAATGGACTCTTCTTTTTCCACCCTTTTGAATTTATATTCAGTCAACAGCATACTAGCAAAGCCAGCAACAGATTATAAGCACTTGAGTAGACCTGTTTTGACTCTCTTGTGGCTATAGACCACTCACTACCACATGAGAAAACATGAGCCATTGTCCTGGTCCTAGATATATCTTTGTCCCACTAATCTCTTAGCACTATGAATTAAGCCACACTTGAACTTCCAGGCCTGGAGATGTAAATAAAACTATCTAAGCCTCTGTTTGTAGCCGTTTAAGAAACATGTGGGAAAAATCAAAGTTTATTATATATTTGTTGGCAAAAATTATACAATCAGTGAAATATTTTGTTATGTTAATCCTCAATTTCTTAATGTATAGAGTATGAGGCTTTGATTTCAACACTCTAGGTTTGCTTTAAGTATTAAGAGAGATGATGAGGAGAATGCCTAGCATCATCTTCCTCGGTACCCTGAAAAGCTGACTAAATCAGCATTCACTCCTCCAGGCTAACATTTCTTTAATGAAGGCTATTGTGTTTATTATCTTCTGTTCTGTTGGCATATCATTACTCACCACAATGTTTAGCCTTAACATAAAAACATTGCTTTGTTGTTTATTGTGGACATGTAACTGGCTGAATGTTCATATCCACCCACATGCACATCTGGGCAACTCTGGTTCCAGTGCATCGGTATTTGTAAACAAGGTCTTTCAGGGCCACTAAGGTCGTGAGAGCCCTGATGGAGGTATAAATGCCCCTGTGAGACAAGCCAGAAGCTAGCTTATATGCATCTCCTGTGTGAGACATAGGGTGTTGGCAGTCAGCAACCTGAAAGACAGTGCACTGCCTTGCCATAGTCATCGTAAGGAGCTATAAGGACCTATGTTTTCAGGGCTTCTGACAGTGTAGATTGTAGGTTTGGCAACCCTGGAATGATGACGACAGCTCTGGAGATTCAGGAAAGAATGTCCTGAGATTTGAAGCTGCTGGAGTCAGGGATAACCAGTTGCTGTCCTGAAATGGAGTACAGGAGGGGAAATCTTTCGGTGTCATGACATCACTGAGATGTGGCAAGTATCTTGCTGACTTCAGGATGAAAACTGGTAGAGAAGAGACTTACCAGCAGTTTCCATGAAAGTCTTTCCTAAATCTTCCAGCTTCTTCCCTGCAGCTTGTTGTACATTCTACCCATGCTGTCTCCTCTGACCCACTTTCCTTACTTTGCACGAGGGGAAAATCTCTGCAGGAACCAGACTCAATCAACACCCAACTTCCAACCAGTTATTGAGTCAGCCAAAGTACTGTTTCTTGTCTCCAATTTTTACAGCAGAACTTAAAGAAAAATACAGCCTTTAGTCTGGATTTATGTCCCTCTGCCATTCTATATAATTTGTGAAATTTTGTTGGTAAATTCAATATTATAGAAACAGATGACAATAGATTGACTCAGCAACTGCTTTTCTTAGTTTTTATGTAGAGAGAAACTTCTCCAAAAATACTGGAATGTTCACCTCAGAATCCAAATTGAATGACACAAATTGTCCTCTCAGTCATAGGGTCCTTACCCAGCTACTCAAACAATGGCAGACACACAGCCTCAATGAGCATCCTGCATATGTGTCCTCATATATTTACTTATCTGAAACTTGTCTCCCCCCAATTTTCAAAAAATATCTGAGCTGGCTTAATGAGAGAGTTATTAGAGAAGGATATAGGAGCTGAAGAGAGAGTTCAGTTGCTAATAGTTCAGCACAAGCATGAAAAACTAAGTTTCATCCCCAGCACCCTTGCAAAAGCCAGGTACAACAGTGTGTTCCTGTAATCCTGACACTGGGAAGACAGAGATAGGAGGACCCTGAAGGCTTGAAGGTCTGCCAGACTAGGCAGATCAGTGATCTCCAGGTTCAATGAGAGGTCATATCTCAAAACCTAAGGTGTAGTGTGGTTGGGAAAGACATATGGTATCAACCTCTGGCATATATAAGTACATGCATATGTATGTAGGCACGTATGCATATACATGTATACACATGCACACACACACACACACACACACACAAATGCAGTCCAACTGCAATGGAAAGTCTCAAGAATGTTATAACCCAAGCTGAGGGAGAACAACCAGTACCGTTTTGTTTTGTTTTGTTTTGTTTGTTTGTTTGTTTCTGTTTTTGTGAATGAGGCAGTTTATTAACCCAGCATCTTTGTTCTAATGCTTCTTGTTGGCAGCTGTCACCTGTCCAGCGATCCTGTCAAGATCTTTCTGTCCCTGAGGTGTTAGCTTGTGGCCCCCATCTTGGTCCTTTGCCACCATTTTCAGCCCATCCAGGGCTTGGAGGATCCAGCGGGTCACACTCCTAGGGTCTCTGCTGAAGTGGCTAGCCCTGACACCGTTTCTCTGCCGTCCTCCATAGATCTTGATCATGGAACCAACTCCTGTACCACCACAGAGGTAGAGAGGTGCCATGCTGTGGAAGCAGCTCATCTGTAGAACCAGTTCTCCTGATATGGGGCAAGCTCTTTATGTTTGGCCAGCATGAACCCATTTGGGAACTTTCAGCTTCTTGGACTTTTTGAGGAAAGCTGCCAGAGCTCTGATGAACTCCTGCTGGTTAGCGTCTTTTACAGTAACTCCAGGCATCTTGCGGCCTCCTCACTGCCAGCCAAGGGAAAGGGGTACCAGTATCTTAATAGTGGTTAACTGGGGAAGGTACTTGTATTGTACTCTTAGTCTCTGGCAATACAGGAAACACTGTGATATTTTGGAAGAGATGTGTACTTAGGCACACCGGGCTTAGATCTAAGATTCTTCACTTACCTAGGCAAGCTGCCAGCTTTCCTGCTGTTGCAAGTTTTGCTATTCCATGGGGTAACTGTGAGCACTTCATCTACTTGTTACAGTGAATACATAACAGCACTCATACAAGAAGTAACTACATAGGTGTGATGATTCCAACACCACTCTCTGTACTCTGTGTACATTTCTACAATTGTGACACGGTGCCTATGGATTTTTAGTGACCCTGCAGCACTGGGACAGATGTAGAACTGAGAAGGAAAAGTTCTGGAAGGCCATAAGCCAGTAGTTGATGAGTAAGGTCTAACCTGGGTACTTGAGTTTGTATTCTTATCTGTTGTTCAACATTGTTTTTATCCACAAGTGGTAGAGTGCCAAAATGGATGGTAAATAGATGGTGATCTTATTACTTTTATTTAGTTCTTGGCAGCCAGTGGTGGTTTGAATGAGACATATCTCCCAAAGTCTTAACCATTTGAATGCTTGGTCCCTGGTTGAAGCACTATTGGGCAGTGCTAGAAGTATTAATTGATGTTTTGAGAATGGAGAGACTTGCCATTTTCTAGTTTGTTTCTCTGATTCATGATTGCAGTTCAAGATATGAGCCCCTATCTTCCTGCTCCTGCCATTATTCCTCTCTGCCACTCTAGACTCCCCGCGTCTAGACCATAAGCTCAGACGAATTTCTTCTATAAATTGTCTTTGTCATGGTGTCTTATTACAGCCTTTGGAAAGCAATTAATGTCTTCACAGCTTGGGAAGAAAAGAGCTTGCTTCAGATTTCAGTGATCGTCTATTATGAAGTAGAGTCAGGGCAGAAATGGATGGTAGGTATGCAGGGGCAGGGAGCTGATGCAGAGGCCATTTGTCTTCTTCCTATGACTTGCACAACCTGCTTTCTTAAACAACCCAGGACACCTGGCCAGCAGTGAGTACCATTGCCCAGAATGAGCCAGGCCATCTCACATCAATGACTAATCAAGAAAATGTCATGTAGACTGGCCTACAAGCAACAGAAAACAGCCAAGCAAAATGGGAAAAATGAAAGATTAGTTTCTGGTGTGTGTGTGTACAAGCGTGTGCATGTGTGTGTTCATGTGTGTGTGTGTGTGTGCACGTGTGTGTGCATGTGTGTGTGCGTGTGCATGTGTGTGTGTATGTGTGTATGTGTGTGTGTGCATGTGTGTGTGTGTGCGCGCGTGTGTGTGAATGTGTATGCGTGTGTGAATGTGCATGTGCGTGTGTGTGTGCACGTGTGTGCATGTGTGTGTGTGTGTGTGTGTGTGTGTTTGTCCATGTGTGTGTGTGTGAGAGAAATAAACTATATTATAAAACAAACTGTTTAGGATATATTCCATTAACTATGCCAAGATTAAATTATACGGCAAATCAGGCATAAGGATGGAACACTACAATTCCATCATCTGGAGGATAGAAGCAGGAGGATCTCAAGTTCATCATCATTCTTGAGAACATACTTTGTAATTGGTATATCTCCTGCTATGGCTCCAGGGACCCTATACTTCTTCAGAGCACTGCCTGTAACCACCTCACTAGACCCTTATCTCAGGAGCCATGAAAGGGAAGAGTATCCAATGGATAGTACACACAGCTCATAGCTCATTTAATAAGCCCTCAGCAAAACCACAGGGCTCTCAAAGTCCTTTTGAGATAAATCCAAAGTTCCAAGGGCTCAGAGAGGTAGATTTTTATACTCCTGCTCATGTGGTTTGAGGACAGCACCTACATACCTTATAACTTATTAGAATGCAGCCCAGTCACAGTCCTACCACTGGTGCCCTGACACCATAGAGCAGTGGTTCTCAACCTATGATTCATGATCTCTTTCAGATCAAATTACCCTTTCATGGGGGTCACATATCAGATATTTACATTATGATTCATAACAGTAAAATTACAGTTATAAATGCAATGAAAATAGCAATGATTCTTTGTATAGGTCTTATTGTTTCTACTTGGTTGATTTCAGTCCTGCGTTTGATTATTTTCTGCCATCTACTCCCCTTGGGTGTATTTGCTTTTTTTTTGTCCTAGAGCTTTCAGATGTGCTGTTACGCTGCTAGTGTATGCTCTCTCCAGTTTCTTTGTGGAAACTGTAGCACTCAGAGCTACGAGTTTTCCTCTTAGCACTGCTTTCATTGTATCCCATAAGTTTGGGTATGTTGTGCCTCTGCTTCCTTACCCCTGGACTCCCGGGAGAGGCCCCACCTCATCAGTTTCTGGTCCAAACTCTGTTTCAAGTACATTCCACCATTGCTTAGGTGACTCAGGGGAGTAAGAATAGGGAAATTCAGAAGGAGGAGGGCATCTCACAGCTTCCACCATGTATTTATGAAGAAAGTGTGTCTATAGCAACGGAACAATTCAGCACAGTAGTACCTGAAGTAATGAAGAGCTAAGGCCACGGGAGAAGAGTAGTCTGGAGAGAGACATAGCACCATACTGATAAACTGGAGCATCCTTCTTTCTGAGAAAGAAAAAAAAACTTCATAGTGCCCTTGGGAGTTCTTGGAAGTACTACAGGTAAAAGCAATTAATTTCCTCCCCAAACCTAGAAAATCTTGGATTTCAGCATATCCAAATCTAAAAATATAATAGCCAGAAGAAGACACATCAGCTGTTTATCTCAGAAAATTATTCAAATGGAAGGGATACAGCTGTATGGTATGCCTCTGTGGACAGTGTGGTCTCCAGAGATTCTTCTAAGCAGTGTGCTTTATAAATAACTCCATTTTAATGGGAAGCTGTCACTTCTCACCATTTCTCCTCATTCGTGTAGCAATACACAAACCTGTTAGGCAAAATCATCCAGGCATATTTGTAAATATATACATTATTGTGGTCAATTTCAGTTTTAAAATATTAGGAGATCATCATGGAGACTAAAGTTAAGGCAGGAGCTGGTGAGATAACACAGTAGCAGTTGCTAAAGTATTTGTCATGCCAGCATGTGGCCCTAACTTCATCATGTGAAAAGCTAGTTATGGTGGTGTGTACATGTGTAACCTCTGTAGTGTAGGGGCAGAAAGTGGGAGGTCTCTAGGATGTCCTGGGCAACCTGCCTGGTCTAATCAGCAGATCTAGATCTCAATGAGACATTCTTCCCCTACCCACCCAAAAGGGGGGTATAGTTCCTGGGGAATAACAAGTAAGATGACCTTTCATCTTCACATGCACCGTACATGTGTATATATACATGATCACACAATGCACACATAGAGAAAGAAAAAGATGAAGACATTGTCAGTCTTTGTAGAATAAATGAGCTAGCATGTAAATAAATCAATGGTTATGATTTGTTAGGCAAAATCTAACTCAAATTTAACATAAAACTGAAGAATTTCTATGGAATAGAGCACTGCTACCTAACCATGTTTAGAATAACAATGTAGGCGTGTTGGATAATGTTTTATGCTAGAAAAACGTAAGAGGTAACACAGACTTTTAAACCTCACAATTACAGAGTATGAAAGAAAATACCTTTACCAGAAAATGTCACCAGCAGATTGAAATTCAAAGTACATTAAAAACTTGGTTAAAGAATAACCTAACCCTTAATTCTCAAGATCATCTCCTTTAAATGTTAAGCTGGAGCAATGCCATGGTCGACAATAGTTAAATTTGCCTCTGTGGCTGCACTTGCCTTTTGATATCCCTCTGTCATTTCTCTCCATTTGCCTCCATTGTATGACATTTAAAGGTAATAAAAACTGAAGCAGGTTAGAGAGACAGGGGAAATTATGGGGACACAAAAAGGCAAAGGAGCCCCTTACCCTAGAGTGTGACTAAAACGTCTTGTGGACTGAGAATCAAGAATTTCAGAATAATTAATAAAATTTGCTGTGAAGCTTGCTGATGAAATGAATACTTTTTTTCCTGTGGAAACAGCAATAACTAGGATTTCAGGAGAGGATATGCATGACCTTGAGTAGAACCTTATTGTTTTTTTTTTTTCACAGACATTTCCCAGGAATCTCAAACAAGATGGTTAAGTATGTTTACAATGGAAACCTCCAACCAACCCACATCTCTATGATCCAGAGTTTTACCTTACATCTGCAATCTTCTCAGGGGCCACAGAGAATCTACTCCGTAGTATCTTTTATGTTTCTTATCCACCTTGTGAAGACAGTATCTTCAAATCTTGCCCAAATCAATTACTATTATCATCACTGATAAGAACAAGACGTAGCCATAAGAGAATAATTCGTCCCCATCTGAAAGTTGCCACCTGTATTTCTCTGTTCTGGTTATACATATCTACCCATTCACAGATCTTGGTAGGGGATGCCTCAGCAAACCTTTACTGAGCATTCATGCATCAGATGCAGAAGAATGTTCCCCGTAAGATTATTGTCATGATTAGCTTTCCATCATTGTGAAAAAGATCATAACCAACAGCAACTTGGGGAGGAAAAGGTTTAATTGCCTTATATTTCTCTGTCATAAACTACCATTAAGGGAAGTTAGAACAGAAACCTAGAGGCAAGAACTGAAGCAGAGACCAGGAAGGAATATTGGTTACTGAATTGTTCTCCATGGCTTGCTCAGATTGCTTTCTACATACCCCAGGACCACCTACCCAGAAGTGACACTACCCACAGTGGGCTCAACCATTTCACATCAATCACTTATCAAGAAAATGCCCCACAGATTTACCTATAGGCCAATCTGATGGAGGTATTTTCCTCAATTAAGCTTTCTTATTAAATGACTCTGGTTTGTGTCAAGTTGATATAAAACTAACCAACACAATTGTGGAGGCTGCCAATTAAACTGACAGGTAGTAACTATTCATGTAATTAATTAATCACAGTGATAAATAATAACTGAATCTGTGAAACCGAGTGCAAGTTACTTTCCAATGGAGACATGAAATTAACGAATACAGACTTGATCCCTGAAGGATTTTCACCCAGAAGTGACATAAGACCTACGTTGGGAAAGTTTACTCTGGCCACCTCTGTACATGTAAGGAAAGCTGTCAAATGATCAGTAGAGCCCATTCCACTTTCATTCTCAGCAAATAATTATGTTGTAGATGACATGTCTCAGCAGTCTGCGGAAATAGCACTGGAGAAAGTAAGATAGTCAATGATGACAGTGCTTAGCCAACTCTGTCATTTTCTACTCTTTGTCATAGCTTATGGATGGGGGGCTGGTACTATCCCAATTTCATCCAGAAAACTATGGCATAATGGTCCATATGTCATTCATGATCATTCACCTTACTGTAGCACAAGTTTTGGATACATTAATTTGCTCCCGGTGGATTGCATGCTTCCAGCGCACACACACACACACACACACACACACACACGCACACGCACACGCACACGCACACGCACACACACACACACACACACACACACACACACACACAAGCTTATTTTTAAAATGTTGACACTTCTAAACCTGCTACTCCAGGCCCAGTCAATCAGGGAAATGAGCAGTGACCACTTACTGAATTCTTACATGCTTCATTGGCTCTCTCCCGTTCAGCTCTTCTTCTCTGTCTATGCCCCACCCCCTGAGTCCTGGAGATCCTCTATTTCTTTCCCCCTGCATCCTAGCCAGAGGAACTCTCAGGGTCCTACCCTGTCTCCCTTTTCCCAGCCATTAGCTGCTGGCATCTTTATTGATCAATCAAAAACCACTTGGGGACAAGGACCTTTAACATTTGGACATGCAGATTCCCAATTCAATCAAAGCATTCGAACCAATCTCCAACACCTTACTGCACCTTGAACTCAGTGCCATATTCAGTCTCCAGAGCTCATTTCCAACCTCCATAGAGTTTGCTGAGCAGAGAATACTCTCCTCCTGTGGATGCCTGCCCTACTATCTGCTTTTCCATGGTACTGGCTGACAGTATATTCATGATAATATAGTCAGCCTCCCCCACTGTGCTGTTTGAGAAGTCTGAGGGTTTTTTTCATGTTTTGTTTGTTTGTTTTGTTTTGCTTTGTTTTCACAAAGTAACTCAAAAAACTACCTTCAGTGGGAATTCTTTCTGCCTGGTTATTCCCTATACTCTTCCTAGTCTCAAGAATGATTATGTGCTCAGATTGTGTGCATTGACTTGTGCTGAAGAATTAGCTTTGGAATGTGTTTATATGAAATCCCTTTTAGTGCAAACCATGGTTGCAGAACAGGGCTCAGTGGTGAATTCTGATGCCTCCATTTGAAAAGATCTGTAAATACTGAGAATAAATATAACTCATCAATGTTGTACATTGGGTGTTGGCTGTAGAAAATTGCTAATTTACAGGATCACTTCACTATGGGCACCTGAAGAAAAATATCAATTTTTAAGTTCTGGCTCTATTACTAAAATTACTGTTTTAGACTTATGTCCCATTATCTTGGGAATGATAGAATGGGAGCTGGTCTCAGCCTAGTCATGTCAGGTGTTTATAGACCCAGATGATCTTCCAGGTGTCTACAATGTTCACAATGGAAGGAGAAACCAACAACAACAACAACAATAATACAATGAATATTAATCTGCTAGGGAAGACGTAATGAAAACTGAGGGGAAACATCAGTGTGAGGCACAGCAACCATATGCAAATTTCATTTGCTGTACAGAGAGCTGGAGTCAGAAAAATGCTTTAGCCCTGGAAAGGAAATTCTAAAGAAACAAGTACTACAGACAAGGTTTCATAATAGCCATGACACGGGAAGGACAAACACGCCCACAGTGTTACTTCCAATAGACACTGAAGCTTGATGATTTTTAAGTACAGTAGGCTATTGAAGCAACTCATATTTTCTATATGCCAGAAGCCAGACAAAGGTTTTGAAATTCAAAATTTATTCTTTTGAGAACTGTACACAATGAAAGGTAAATGAACAGAGAAAAAGCCTTGATTCGGGATCATCTCTCATCCCAACCCTGTGGTCAAGATAATCCTCAAACCACTCTGAAGCTAACTGGTCCTTGCATGGACCACTTGTTCCTGGAGCAGTTATAATTCTCAGTAGCTCCCTGCTTTACTATGTCTTTATCTCTGACTTTGGCTACCTCTGCCTACCTCTGTTATGATAACAGGCCCACTAAAATCATGAGGTACTAAGAACTCACAGCATTTCAGCAAGGGTTGTAAAACAGAGGTGACACTGAAGAAATGTTTTACGGTCAAAAGTGCTCTTTTCAGATATTAGCCTGGAAAGGACTACCTCGCCCAATTTATAGAAACCTGAGACAAAACAAGTAAGTGGTGCAGAATCAGTTTAGATCATGGCTTCCCAAATCATGTCATTCCCATACAAAAACACTGACTGAAGCTCTCCTCCAGGGGTCCCCTGGTGTCTTGCGTTCATTATTACTCATGGCCTGACCAGTTCGAGTTCAAACCTTCAGCATGTTTCAAACAAAACCCAGAATCCTAGATATGTGTCCAAATGGGCTAGCCTCTGTTGACATTACTGCAGCATCTGCTACTGCCCTTTTATCAGTGTGTGGGAGATGGTCAGGTTATCTTTAATTCTTCAAGACACTGGGCTTCAAACAAAAGTATTCCAATAATTAGTTTTTATAATCACTTATCTCATTGAGTCTCTATGAGATTCCTTCCACATAGCCCACAACACCATTCTCCACCCTGAAACTCTACATTTCTACAGAGCACTGTTGCTTAGAATCCATATTTTGAGATGGATGATCATTTGCCTTCCTCTACTCCCACATGAGCACTGTAAGGGCAGAACTGGGGTTTTTATACCTGCCACCATATTTAGCATAGCAGGTACTTAACAATTTGTTAAATACATATATCTTAAATAGGCTGCTTCCCTGCTCCAAATGAATGTCTTATGATAAGGATTCCATTTACAAGTTCTCACAATGGCTCTTATATAGAACAAATACATAGATGCTGTCTACCTAGCCATTTTTAATAAAACTGAAATATATGTATATATATATACTTATTAAGTCTCATACTGTACATATGTTAACTCCATGCTATGCAATAAGAATATTGTCACTACCAAAATTACAGAAATGTAGTTTTGATTCATGATAATGCAGGAAAACTTTTAATAAGTTGTTAAATCTTGTTTGTTTCTGGGACTTCCCTGAATTTTCCCTTTCATGAAATTATTATTTAAAGTTCTCGTTAGTGAATTAATGTCAATAATTTAAACAAATTTCTTTATACATAATTATCTTGGATTGGAAGGCAATAAAACAGTTGGAATTACTTTAAACAAATTACGAATTTCTTCCTCTTCATGTGCTCCACTGTTAACATTAGGGAAAGTTACTGCTGTAATTTCATATTTAAAGTGGAAGTAGTTGGTTTAAAGAGAATTGCAGAGATTAAAACAAAATCCACACACTCCCCATCTGCACCTCAGAGTAATAAACGTTAAACGTCATGAGGTCAGGCATCACGGTCGGTGATATTCAACCACGCTAAATGTATTTGGATTTTGCTTTCAAGAAATTAGTTTGGGGAGAAAACATCCCAAGGAGAAAGGCTGAACTTTAAGGAGATAAATAAATTAGTGCATAATGCATTTTAAACTCATGAATAGCTAATGAGTTTCTTAACCTGAAGAAGTAGTAGATGTTTTTCCCCAGGATATATGGGGTTTTCCTAATACCTTTGAAATAGAAAGCAAATGGAAAAAAAAGATTAGTGGTCAAATAAAGAAAACAGCAGTTTTCTGACTCCCTTAAATTAGTTATACCTGAAGTTTTAACTAGTCGATAATTTAGCCAAATTGGACAATAGCATTAACATGTTTCAGGCAAGAGATCTGATGCTTGATATGTCATTATGCTGCAAACTATGTTCTGGAAATAGCAGAAGTTAATGATGAAAACCTCTGAGCAATGCAGAGAAAATCATTGAAAATAAATGATTCTTCTATGAAAAAAAGAAACAGATTAGACATTCATTATTTATTTTGAGGATAATGACACTGATCTTTTGGTATTCAGAACCAGAATAAAGCAAGCAATGAATATGAAACAAAGGATCACATTGGATTTTAAATGGGGTTGCTGTTTGGACATAGCATACAATAGCTATTGGTAGATATGTTTCTCCTCTTAATAATAATATAAAACCCTGTATAACCAGAAGCATCTCACCCTGGCCCCTATAGGAAGGCACTAGGTGAAAAGCAGGCTCCAGAAGAGGGTTAATGGATCTCCGGGTATAAGCCAGGATAATTACTGACATTTACCCGTATTCAACCCATAACCCAAACTACTAGCCTATTCCAGAATCAATTCATATCATTTTGCATATGCTTTATTGATTTATGCTACAAGGAATTCTTGTAGAGGATCTCTCAACATGAAGTCTTGCAAGAATATAGCTATCACTCAGTTATACATACATAAGCGGTATCCTGAAGACCCCTTGGGATTCCTACAACCTTGAACTGTTTAAACTGCATGAATATGTAACTCCATTGGGATGGCTTCTCATATTATCATTATTTTCACCTGAGGACATATAGTTTTGGATGTTCCCAGACAGGGCAACTGAAAGCCAGCAATGTCATAGAACCCAGACATGATTGTTGCTCAAATGATCTTGAGCTTCCTGCTGGGATTCTAAGTTTCTGGCCATTGTTTATACACAAGGATTTGGGGTTCTTGTGAACACACCATGGAACCCTGAGACCTGGGCTGAAACATGAGGATTGTAGCAGTCCTTTAGGTAAAATTTGTTTACATCTGCTTACAACCTGCCATAGCATTTACCTAAACTTATAGCGCTGCTCTTTCATCTATAACAAAAGTTTACTACCCTTGAGATCACAATTAAAAATTTCAAAAGCAAAAGAAGACACAAAGTTGAGTGGTTAGGAAAAGAAGTATAGATTTGGAAGGAATTGGAGGAGGTGTGACTGTGATCAAAATACAACATTCTCAAAGAAATAATTAAAAGTGAGAAAAAATCAAGGAGTAGTATTTACTACAAAATTATTTATAACTCATCCACATGAACTTGCACTTGCCACTAGCTAACTCAGGTGCCTGTCTGGTTGAATGTGTCTTACATTTCAGCTTTAGAAACTTGAGTATTCATTTAGCACTACAACCTAAGTTCCTGTATCAATAAACTGACTTGCAGCTGCTCCCAGGGCAGAGCCCTCTTGATGCCACCATAAATGATTCCACTCATATCTTAATCCATATTAAGAACCTGAGCACCCTTTTGAGTGTATTACTGTGGTATTTAAGCTGTATGTAAGGATAATGTTTGAAATATCCTTCAGTTTTATTGGATCAACACAACTTAGAATCTTCTAAATTAAGCATACCTTCTAGTATAGCAAAAATGTAGTAACCTATACACACCACTCATTAAACATTTTAAAATATTAACTCAGTTGTTCTTCCCAAGGCAACAGAAGCAAAACAAAACAAAACAAAAAAAAACTCTTCTGAGGTCATGAAGGAAAAAGGAGAGCTGCTCCTGAAAACCTCCCCAGCCTCCTCTCCCTTTCTCTGTTTTAGCCCACCCAAACCCCCTCAGCCTGAGTGTAGGCATTTATGGAATTCTAGGAGAACACACCACATATTAGCTTTAGCCCTGACATTGATAAATCACCTGGGCTCTGCAGAATGCAAAAGGATATTGTAAGGAGAAATGCAATACTGTCTGTGATAACACTTTGAGGTCTCCAGAGAAAGGCAACTATTTAAATGTGGCAAAAGCCAAGGCATGAAAACAATCGCAGGATCTCTAGGCACTTGATGCAGCTCTACAAAATGGTCAGTGGTGGGAGATGCTGGTCTGTGTGTCACTGCCTGAAGAATGTCCTCCTGCAGACACTAGGGTATGCTGTTGGCATCTGGTCTGTAGGTGATCATTGTGTCTACTCGACTCTTAAGCAGAACCACTATACCCAGCTTCTTGTTTTAACACTAAACTCCTCCTAAAAGCATGCTTTCTAGGGTGTAATTTTCCATCAGATCATCATGAAGGTGAGGTTTTGCTTACTACTTTATATTTACCTCAGAATGTAGCTAAACTCATCTTTTTATGCTCATGAGCCCTCTATACATTAAAGAAACTATAGGGGAAATGTATTATGAGCCAAGATAGCAATGATAGAAATTGAAGTCCTAACTCATGACCTTGAATTTCTCTAAAACCCTATATAATTATCTTGCTGGGTAGATAGAAGAATCCAGTAACTACAGATGTATAGAAAGGAAAGTGGGGTTCCCCCAAACCTCCTACCTACAGAGGTCACCAGTTTTCATTCTTTCTGCTGGCCCCCAGAGCTTCAGTCCTTTTCCCCAACCCCAAACCAGATCATGTACCCCTCTCTCCACAAACCCCTTTCCAGGCCAGGTGCCTCCCTGCCTTCCACCTTGTGGTTTCTTTCTTCTCCTTCCCAAGTGTACTGAGGCATCTTCACCTGAGCCCATCAGCTTGTTGATCTTTTTGAGTTCTGTGGACTGTATCTTGGGTAATTTGTACTTTTTTGGCTAATATCCACTTACTAGTGAGTGCATACCATGCATGTCCTTTTGGGTCTGAGTTACAGCATTCAGGATGGTATTTTTTAATTCCATCCATTTGTCCACAAGTGTAGAAAAACAAGGACCAAGGAAGAAATTCAATGAAGAAGGCACTTGCCACAGCAGAATTCTGACTTTCTGAACCCCCAAAAAAGCCAGGCTAGATGATGGCCACCTGTGATCCTGGCACTTGGGTAGCAGAAGGGAGATGCTCAGAGCAATCTGACTAGCCAGAAATGGTGAATTCTGGGCCCATCGAGAGGCTTTGTCTTTCTAAAAGAAGTGGTGTTTAATCAGGGAAGCCACCTTATAACAACAGCAGCTTCCACATGCATGTGCACATGTGCCCACAACATTCCAACACAGCAACAAATAAGATGATGCATTTCAGTATTAACAGTGTCACAGGAAAATACCAAGGTGCTATCAGGTATGCTCAGGGTAAAATGGAAAAGGAACAAAGCATTTTTCTCCACTGGAGTGACACTGGGTATATTTACCAAATTCCAGGTCAAGCTTCATGCCCAGAAGGAGTTGGTCAATATAAATCTGACTCTGTGGGCTGTGTGTGTGTGTGTGTGTGTGTGCGCGCATGCGCGCACGCGTGTTGGTGTGCACGCACATGTATTTGTATATGCACTCATGTGAGCATGTGTTCATGTGCACACAGGATTGGTTTTGGTGTGTAGGCTTGCTGTTTTGGGTGTTTGTTTTAAAGAAAGAGCATTGGGAGTAGAGAATTGGTTATGAACACTGACTGCTCTTCCAGAGGTCCAGAGTTCAATTCCCACCAACCACATGGTGGCTCACAACCATTTGTAATGGGATTCCATAGTTTTCTCTGGTGTGTCTGAAGGCTGCTACAGTGTACTCACTTATATAAAATAAATCTTGAAAGAAAAAAAAAGAAAGAAAGAAAGAAAGAAAGAAAGAAAGAAAGAAAGAAACAAACAAACAAACAAACAAACAAAGAAACAAAGAAAGAAAGAAAGAGGGGGAAGGGAGGAAAAAAGGAAGGAAGGAAGGAAGGAAGGGAGGAAGGAAGGAAGGAAGGGAGAAAGAGAAAGAAAATGAACTTTGGTGGACAGAACATGGACTGGAGAATCTGGGTATTTGGGAACTGGAAAGAATATGATCAAAACATGTTATATGAAAATTCTCAAAAACTATATAAAAACTTTTTAAAGGGCAAAAACTACTGACTAAATATAAAATGATGCAAAGCATGTCTTAGGTTAGGATTTAGTTTATACCCCATTTGTTTCTTGCTCTAGAAGCCTGGTCTGTAGTGTGGCTATGTTTACAGATGGTGGGATGCTAAACTTTGAACTGTACCTAAGGTCATTGGGGATGGTCCTATTCAGGTAGGCCTCCTGGAGCCTATGTTAGTTTTTCACTGATGGGTTGCTATGGAAGCATATGCTCATCCCATCTCCACTCTGGCTTCCAGTCTCATCCCATAATTTCTTTGCATATACATTCCTGGTTTGATATTCACCATGAGTCTCTCATCAGAGTCATGATGACGCTGGTAGTCTGCCCTTGAGCTGCTAGGACTGTAAGTTAACTAAACTTCTTTTATTTACAAAGTACTTAGCCTCATATATTTCATTATTATAGCAATAGAAAACTAAGGAAAGCACCCTGTGTGGGATTTTCCATATTAATATGCACATATGTATGTACTAGAAACACATTTACAATGTAAATTGTCCATTGAAGCTTATGAGCCCTGAATGGTCTGCTGCCTTTAGAGTTTATAGAGTCAGAGCATGTATAATCATGCCCAACATAACTTATTGTGGGAAAAGAATAATCTTCAGAGTGCTTAACAGAAATTCTTCTCCCTAAAATTGCTATTTATCTGATCTACAAACAATCTTATCTGGAACTTTTTTCTTAAAATGCTATTCATTATATTTGAAAACAGTCATGGTCTACTTGAAAACTCAGTTAATGGTGTATTTTTCCTAAGCAGAGACCTCCCTATAGCAATTTAGTAGCAGGATGTTTATTCCTGGAAAATGCCTGTTTCTCAGGGATTATTAATCATACTTTATTGGGAGGTAATCAGTTACATAGTTTACTTTTCCACCCATTTCAGAAAATTTAAATGCTGAGATAGTAATTTTTGCTATGAAAATCTACCCAGCAATTACCATATTTGCTTTTCATTTATGGGGGAATAATCTGTTTTAATTAAGCCTAACTGAAGAACTTTTATCAGATGTAATTATCTCTTTCGATAAATATGTCTACACTAATTACATTTAACCATGGGATTTATAGCTCTTAAGTCATTTAGTAGGAAACATAATAAATCTCTAGTAATACCGGCTAAATTGCTATAAATTAATTCAGATCATTAACATAATAAACAAATTAGGATAATTTTGCTTAATTAGTTTGGGTGGTTAACTCAAAATCCCATGTAAGCTTCATGGTAATCTTGATTTCACTATTATTTATAGTATGACTTTTTTTTTTTAGTGAATCTACTTTAATATTTAAGTATAAAGCAGGTAATTCTCTTAAATGTGAGTTCTTCAACAAATGATTTCCAAACAGAAATTTACTGTCCTTGGATTTTTTTAACCTCGTATTTTCCTGTCAAAATATTTTTTTTCAAGAAAATCCATTTTGTATCACTTCAAATGAAGTAATCTTCATTTTTGGAATCAATTAATACATTCCAGTTGTTACCGCTCCAGTTGGCAATGTGGCCCTGGGACAGTTGGACCTGAAAATTAGACAGGCTAAAGTCTCATGCAATAGGCATCTTTATTCAGGCCATCAGAAATATTTATATTCTGAGCATTAGGCAAAGGTCACTTGAGTTCAAGCTGTATACAGCCACAAAGACAAGGTCACATACATTTCGGCTGTTTATAGTCATGAGGAAAATTTGGGCTTGAAAGCATCATTTGGAAGAACAGTGGGTAAGATGATGGGTAACAGGATATAAACCCACTCCTGTTTATTACATGTGGGAGGGGCAGAAAAGTACATTTCAAGAACAACTCATGTTACCGAGAAACAGAGATTACAAGTTTGTTCACTTAGAGTTATCTCACAGGTTCTCAAAATTTCTCTCCACACAGCTTCATTCATGGGGTGTATTTATACATCAGTAAAAATTTTTGTTCCAGTGTGTATATGTGAGTTTCTGAATGTGTGTGTCTGCGTGTGTTGTAATCCACTCTCAGATTACATTAGGAATAGGAGACTTGGGTTAAGGAAGAAAAGGTATATAACACCATGGTGGGAATATTAAAAACAGTGTATTTACAGAAATCTAAAATAAAGAAGGGAAATATGTCTCTCACGGTGAATGGAAGTCTTATGGAAATTTGTTATCTCAAGAAAGGAATGTGTCTAGATGTATAATTGCCTAAGAAACCAGTGCAGCTAGATGCAAAGACCACGTTTGAGTTGGATTATTAGAGAGGCAGTATTCCATGTTCTCTTGCACTTCTGCCAAGCATCCCTCTGTCTCTCTCATTTGTTCTCATTCTCCACAGCTCCCAGAAAATACCAAGAGCTAGCCTAGTTAGGCCTCTCCTAAGCCATGTTAAGCATGGGAAAAGAATCATCTTCAGAGTGCTTAACAGAAACTCTTCTCTCTAAAATTGCTATTTATCTGATCTACAGTCTTATCTGAAACTTTTTTCAGTATGACATTTGACAGTATCCTCACTGAGTTATACATTTCATCACAGCTGATCTACTTCCAGCACAGGTGAACCCACAACTCAACATAAAGATGGCTGCCTCTGGCTCTGGCTTAGGAGCTGGTTTCAGTGACTTGGCCTATCTGTTCCTGGCTCCCTCAATCCTATGCTTTTCTTCCATGTGGAGAACTTCAGGATGTGCTGCTGTGGTTTGCAGTCTTGCTCCATCCTCCCTGAATGATACTCTCCTTAAGTTTGCAAAACTTCTACAATTTCAGGTAAGGCACATTCCCTCTGCCTACTCATACCCAACCTGATTCAGAGAATCCCTTCTGGCCAGTCTCCCTGACTCCACATGGGGAACATAGGACTTAGCTAGTATTTTAGTGACTGTGGCAAACAACCAGTTCTCAAAAAATCCTGAATCAATAGTAAATGTAGGGTAGAGAGCTGAGCAAGTCCCTATACTTTTTTTCTCAATGATAAGTTTATTTCATATTTTTATTCAGTCATTCATTCATTTGGGGACCACCTATTTGATAAGTACTCATTTTTGTCTCTTCTCTTCAATGTCATTACAGATTCCCGATAATGATTTTATTTTCTTTACCCACACTCTGTATGATGTTGAGGGGAGAGGGCACATCTGGCATGCTTAGCTTTAATGAGTTCATCACCCATTAAACAGTTAACATTCTTCCCCATATCCTCAGCCCCCATCCTCCTTGAAGTTTTCCCTCACTCCTCTCTAGGATTCCTGACCATTCTAACTCTATGCAGTTTCCAAACCACATGTCATGAAGAGGCAAGAGTTGTTCTGTGCAGCAGGTAGGGGAAAAGGCCTTCTCTGAAGACTAAAACTTGATCATATAAATGGGAACAAAGACCTATTTTTATAATTAACAGCCAGCAAGACAGCAGCCAAGGTCACAGACCAGCAATATCTGCAAGGTTTGTAGCTAGCAAAGCCAAAGAAAGTGCCCAACAGAGAAGCTGAGGTTAACATCTAAAAAAGAAGTCAAAAAAGGATGGGCAGGGCATGACATACATGACAGCTGTCCTACTGAGGAAAGCTTTACACAAACAATATAAGATCATTATCCATACTGGGGGGACCCAATTGGCTTGCCTAAAGGATGAACCAATATCAAAATAAAGTGTCCACAGTATTTGTCTCATTTCTGACTTCTTAAAAAAAAAAATCAAAAAAGCAGTAGTTCCACAGTTTTCCATCTCTTAGGACCTTCTCCCTCTCTCATTTTCTCACTTTTCCTGGACAAATTCTGTTTTGTTCCCTGATCACACTTCCTTTGTCCACATCTTCATTCCTCCTCATTGTAAGATAAAGAGCTCAGGAGCCATTGGCTATTTTGCTATCTACTCTAGAAGATACTTTGATATCTATGATCATCTGGCACCTTAGGCCCTGAGTCAGAGCTATGTAGGTCAGGAGAGGACCCTTCCCTCTCAAGGAACCAACAAAATCATCTTTCTCCCTCACTGTCTCCATGAAAGCAGAGAACACATCATCCTGGTCTTTGTTTGTCCTCTGTACCCAAAAGGTTCTCTCACCATTCTATGACTTTTCCTGGGAAGAGAAGAACAAATGTCTATTTAGCTGCTGTTCCACTGATGATAGACAAAAATAAATTCGTCTATCCTAGTCTAGCTTGGCAAATCAATGATTTTATTGGGGTTCCTTTAAGGAGGACCAGCAAGTTAATAGCAGCTGCATCACTGGAAAGCCCATGCCTATTAAGGAAAAATCTTGAGTCTTGTAAATTTCAGTGAAGTTTTGACCTTCCTAGGCCTTGTATGGTTTGTTTCCTTCCTTAATCTTATGAATCTTCATAAAGTAAGAACTCATGAATAGTATTAAAATTACAAAAGAATAGGAAAAAGCAGAGTTAGACTCTGTTCTTATGTTCTATAGCTCTTATCCAGTGGTCAGTATGCACCAGGTGTTTTCATGTACAAATTCTTTCCAGTTTTTCTTCAAACACATATCATGGAGAGTAGTTTCATTTTACATTTAAATAATTTGTATTAACATGATGATTCAATAGTACAGTTTCACAAATGAAGAAATGGAAGAAGATTATCTTGCAAATGTTACATATGTATGTAAATATTTAGGTAATTTCCCTCTACCCTCTCCTTCCTCCTACCCCATCCTGTACCTCCTTCCTTCTTACTCCTTCTCAAATTCCTGGCATCTTCTCTTTATTATCACTGCATACATATATGTGAACAAATACATAAATATCTTGCTGGATACATTTAGTGTTGCTTGCTTACATCTACGTTTTTAGGGCTTCCCATTTGGTATTGAATAATCAACTAGGAAACATCCCTGGTAGAGACTGATTTTTCCCTCATTCAGCAATCATTAATTGCCTGTAGCTCTTCGTACTTTTGAACTATGCTGTTAGCTACTAAACAGCCCACATTTTCTACCTCACTAGGAATGGCAGGAAGACCAAAAACTAAGACCAACAGACTCTCAACAGCATATCAGATTTTCCAAACGTTACTATATTGTATACCAGAACAAAGAGAGGACAGTCAGATCTTAATCTCACACCAAAGTATAATACAAAATACACCATAAGCATAAATATAAAAGGTAAAACAACAGAATGATTAGGAGAAGTGGATTATCGTTATAAGTCTGATTTTACAAGGATTTCTCAGAAAATAGAAAGAATAACTTATAAAAGAAAAACTTGAAAATTTGGACATTGTTTAAAATAGGGGCTTCCAAGCACTAAGACAATGTAAGGAAAATGATCAGGCACACCACAGACTAGAGAAAACCAAAAGTCTGCATTGCATATGCTTGACAAAGGAATCATATGCATGACATATAAAGATTCTTTGCCTTTAGGAAAAAGGCAAATAATGCACTGTCATCAAATTGTCAGCTTGACAGGATTTAAAATCACCATGGAAACATACCTCTAGGCAGTCTTTGAAGGTTATCTAAATAAGGTTAATTGGGGCAGAAAGACTTATCACCAATGTGAATGGCACCTTTCCATGGTTTGGGGCCCTGGATATATGGAAATGAGAAAGCAAGCCGAGCCCTAGCTTTCTTCTCTTTTTGCTTGGCTGGCTGTCAATACTCTGACCAGCAACCTCAAGCTCCTGCCACCATGATGGGTTATCCCTCAAACAGTGATCCAGAAGAAACCCTTCCTTAAAGCACTTCTTGTCATGTATGTACTCACAGCTATGAGAAACATAGTATTCCCAGTAAGAGTTGAACAAAATATTTGAAGCGATTTTTATGGAAGAAGGCAGACAAATGTCAAAAATAGATGAAAATAGGTGAAGCATCACTACTGTCAATGAAACACAAGTTATAAGACAAAACTCGTATACAGAAATATGAAAAAGGTGACTCATCGCAAATATTGAGTGGGGTTGGGAGCAAGTAGAGCATGCATATGCTGCTGCTGCTATAACAGTCGTTGCTCAGCTAAGTGAGACAACCTCTAAGTTTTAGAATTCCATTTCACTTCCAAAAACTGAAAACCGTCCAACTATTGTTTACAATAGTTGCATATAATAGTCTATGATCAGCAGTTCTATATCTAGTTCTATACCCAAGAGAAATTAAAAATTAATATTTGTACACACACACAGACACACACACACACATACACACAAATATACCACCTATAAAAATTTTCACGGCAGGATTATTTATAAAAAGTTAAAGCTAAACAAGGCAGGCACTTGGCATCAGGACACCAGGTACACAAATAATACTGAGTCATGACCAAATACTGACAAGGAGTATCTAGTGACACATTTAGTAGATGGGTCAATGGCAAAGGCTTGCTAAGTAAAAGCCAAACGACAAAGCTCTCTTCTGAAATATAAAATAAAATTTATATGAATTTATTTATAAGAAATCCCCAAATAACTTTTGGTGGGAGGAATAAGATTTTTAGTTGCTTATGGAAGAAGGAATAATAGGAAAAGGAACACATGGACAGTTATAACTGTCCTGTGCCTTCATGCACATTCATCAAAGTGGGTGGTTTCAGATCTGAACATTCCACTGTATTTAGGTTTATCTTAACTTAAAACTGAAAGAAAAGGACCAGAGGTGTTTTAAAAGCCAGACAACAGTTTTTGAGTAGAAAGTATCAGTTTTTAAAATAAGTTAAGGAGGTATTGGCATAAATAATCATTAGTCTTTGAGGAAAGGGTGTCAGTGCTCTGATTATAATGACAACTTTTATTTTTATCATAACCCATATGGCTATATTAACACTGCTTTGATATTTTTCACAAAATATTGCTAGTGGCTGGGCTTCTAGCAAAGATCAAGTATTCTCTGTATTCTTTCTCCTTAGGTAAATAGACACCGACCTTCCCTACCTTTACCTGCTGATGGAAGCTCCCAATGACCTTCAACGGGCACCAACACTTTATTACTGAAGGTCACAGAAAACGATACTATGGCATCAATGGCAGTCCCACACAAAGAACAAGTTCACAGTGTTAGACTTAAAAGGACTCACACTCTTGGAGCTCATACCTCACTGCGATGGGTATTAATATATGAAGACTAACTCACTGAATCAAGGGAGGTGTACATTGCTCACCTATAATACACTAGCCTTGACAAAGTAACACCCAGCTAAGTGAGACAACGATCCATTCTCTCCTCAGTTCTAGCTTCTAGAAGTCCAATTTTATTAAACTAATTCATTCTGCCATAGCATTTGGAGGTTTCCATGGAATGATTTTCTCTGCTAACAACAAGGAAGTGGATCCTGCTGGCACTGCCCTTCTGTCCTCTGTCCTTTTGGATGGGGTGAGATGCTGTGAGCTACAGGACTTATGCTGCCACCAGAAGACCACAAAACAAACGAGATGAAAACATGCAGATTCTAGATAAAGGCTGGCTTCTTGGTTACACTAACGGTACCCCATATCATATTTAGACAGCTTTCTTTTAGAACACTTGTTGTAATGGATAAGACA
The DNA here is from genome assembly GCF_008632895.1 of Mastomys coucha. Classification (NCBI taxonomy): domain Eukaryota; kingdom Metazoa; phylum Chordata; class Mammalia; order Rodentia; family Muridae; genus Mastomys; species Mastomys coucha. Next base: position 1,376,224 of record NW_022196892.1, on the reverse strand, counting down.
CTGGTTGAGAAAGTTCCAGAAAATGGCATACTTTCCGGGAGGACCTAGATGCAAAGCTGTCTCAGAGTATAACATACTAAAAGGAAACAGATAGCACCAAAGATTAATTCTGTCTGGAGGCAGGCCCCATACGAAATTCTAGAATCATAGATGAAAACCAAGCCCTAAAATGCTACTTGTAAATTTAAAAAATTGATTTGTATTTTTCAAGTTAACACACACACTCACACACACACACAGAGACACACACTCTGCAGGAGAGAAAGAGGGTAGTGAGAGAGAATGTGTATGCATGAGAGAGAGAGAGAGAGAGACAGAGAGAGAGAGACAGAGAGACAGAGAGAGAGACAGAGAGAGACAGAGAGAGAACTAAGGTTGAGAAATTCTAGGGTATTCAATATTCTGTGCCTTTTCACAGAAAAGTTCTGAACTTTTCCACACTGCACTTTGTCATATTCTGAGGGGCATCCATTAATTATCAGCCCATTCTTGGCTTTGACAATGAAAACACTACATCATGTCAAAGATGTTCCTGCGCATAATTAATGATAATTTCCATAATAGGGAGTGACACATTGTATTGTCCCCAAGTTCAGAAGAACTAGGGCCACCATCTCCTCTAGCTCTACCCTATGACAGAGGGAGTTTGAACCAGGATAGAAATAGAGAGGGGGTATAAACATGATGACTTCATGACAAAAGAACCCTCCTGACTCGAGGAATGCCTGAAGGGCATTCCCCCATACAAAGGGAAATAGGACATTCTAGAAAAGGACGGCATTTGTGATTCCACTCAATTTTATGAGTTAATCCATAGTGTAGAAAGATGCCTCAAGGGATGTCTCAGAAGAGTGGGTTGTCCAGTCTGCTGCCTCTGCTAATCTGCTACCAGGTAAATGAAGAAGAAATGGTATGTTTTAAGAATGGAGAAGGAACAAGATCTTCTGCTTAGCTCAGACTTGAACTCTGCCTGATGTCTATACTTGCTATTTCTTAATCCCATCTGGCTTTAGAATGTGGCCTCTCCTCTTCACCTGCTCGAATCCTTCTAAATTGGAATGTAGTGGGTGACAGGTTTGAGAGCTGCCAATACTTCATTAAGTAACCCTTCTCCCTTGCTAACATAGCCCTGAGTTTGTACAGGAGGTCAGCTAAAAATCCCTGTTTCTAGTCTCTCTTACAGTGAGGGTTATCCTGTAACCCCATTCCAAAAGGAGACTGCATGGGAATCTTTGATAACAACAGCTACTGAAATTTTTGCTTTCTTGATGAAAATGGTCGATACAGACAGTGGGTGTGGGTCAGCCAGAAGAATATTTGCTTAGCATTGCATGAATCCTTAAGTTTGTTCCTTAACGTGGCATAAAACTAGCATGATGGAACATGATTCCAGCCTCAGAGTTTCAGAGACAGAGGAGAATTAGGAATTCAAAGGCATCCTTAGTCACATAGCAAGTCTGAAGTACCCAGGGATTCCTGAGACCCTGTCTCAATAGTGAAGAATACATGTTCTTGCTATCCACAGAGCCCATATAACCTCCCACTCTATTGTACTCTCAGGCTGTAATCAACAAGCTAAAGGTGCCATAATAAAGTACTACAAAGATTGCTTGGTTCATGGCTTCACTGAAGCCAGCTTTGTGCACATGACTGTAGGAAATGTAATGTGGAAGCACCAGTCCTTATTTGTTTAAACTACTTCTACTTACTTAATTATTACCTGGAACCAAATCTATTCCATATATATCAGGAAAAGTACCTAGCACATAATTGTGATTAGTTCAGATCAGGTACAGTGGTATCTGTCTATAATGAACTCCAGCATTGGGGGTAGCTTTGGGGTGCACAGACAGATTTCTTGATCTCAATAGACACATTGCCAAGCCAAACTGATGATCCCCAGATTCAGTGAGAAACTTTGCTTCAACAGGTAAAGAACGGAGCAATCAAGGAAGACATTCGCTACACACACACACACACACACACACACACACACACACACACACGACCTTTTGGGTTTACTGTATATTTCTTCTCTTGCCCCCAACTAATACCTGTCTTCCTTCATTCTTCCCCAACCTATGTTCCAAGCACCACCCTATGTAGCTTTGGCCACAACCATAAGGGATATTGCTGCTTTGCCCACTCTATCACCAATACCCATGACCTTTGGCTCTCCTACACCAAATAATGTCTTTCCCTCTCCATTCCCATTTGCTTGGGCTAGAAGCCACTGCAGCCTCCTGAACCAGCTCTCCTCCAGAGGACAGCTGATGGCACCTGTCAGATTGTGTTATTCTCTGCTGCCTATGTACAAGACTAAGCTGTACCATAGCCAAGGAACTCTTCCATCATCTCCTTCCCTGGAATGTCTCCTCTTGCCTTTGCCCTTTACTAGTTTCCTGTGCTTGAATCTTTCTGTTTCCTGCTTGTTCCCTGAACACACCAGGGTCATGATGCCCTGTGAATCTTTCTTTTAGTCTGGAAATTCTTGCATCATAATATACTTGCTATAGTTCAGATCTGGAATGCCTTTTCAAGTCTTTGTCTCTGGATTTTCAACACACTGGTATTCAATACAACTTTTCAAAGGTAGCACCTAGGAGGAAGTATGAAGTCACTGGTGGGTTGCCCTCAAGGGAGATGGACTATTCCTCTTTACCTTCTGTTCAAAGCCACAAGATTAAATGTTCAAGTTGATACACGCCCCTACTGCTATGGGCCAAAGAAATAGGGCCAAACTATGAACAGAATAAACTTTTTTTCTTCATAGCTTGATTGTCTCAGATATTTGTAACTGGAAAAAAAAAGCTGACTGATGCACAGTTCATTCAATCATTCAGTCTTTGGCTTGCATATTACCTCCTCAGACTTTCTTCTCCTGACATTTCTATCTAAGGTTGTTTCCCACCTCCTTCTGCTTTTTGTTTCACTGTATTTATCATTGTGGGATTTTGTACTATTTCTGTGTTTACTAACTTATCTCATGATTCCTGCAATGAGAATGTATACTTTCCAGTTTAAGATTTGTCTCTCTCATCAATTGGTTAAGGTCCAGCAATTATGGTAATTCAACACATAATAACATGCCTCACTCAATGAATAATTAATGAGTTTCTATCCAGATGGTGGAGCCATGCAGGTAAGTCATTCAGAGTCTGTCATGTCTCCATTTGCATGGGGAAGGATATTGTTATCACAAGAAATACTTCATGACTCAAATAAAATGCTAATTTCTATCATCACAAAAGTGTGATAAAAATGCGTCAATGACATGGCAGAGATCATTTTCATTTTTAGAACAAGAAAAAATGGACATGTACACACCTAGTTGGGAGACTGAGGCAAGAAAATCATAAATGTGGGGACAGCCAGACCTATATAACAAGATCATCTCAAAAAATCTAAAGAAGGAAAGATAGAAGGAAGAGGGGGAGGGAAGAAGGGAGGAAAGAAGAGAACAGAAGACACATTGTACCTTGAGTGGATCAATTGTAGTTTTCTAAGCCCACCTCCCCACTGTACCTTACCTTGGTAAGTGCACCATGAGTCTTCCCCTTGTATCTTTATAAAACATTCATTATCTCTACCCAGCAGAGATCTAGCCATGAGTTCTTAAGCCTCATTCTCAACCTCTCACTCCATTTACCAATAACCAAAATGACAAAACTCTCACATAAAAGGGCCTGGGGACAAGTAAAGTCTTTTAGTTTGAAACATAAATTATGCTGATAATGTACATTATCACATGCTGCAGAGTCACCAACCTGTTCTAGTTCAACTGTGTTACCAAATTACTCATCTTAATTACTCCCTTCTTCTTTCTCTTATCTCATTTTTCTCTGGTCATATTAATGGTCACATAATAATATTAGACAATGTTCACTAAGCTTAACTGAAAATAATGGCTGTTTTAAATCAGAGTTAATTAGTATGTCAAGAAGTTCAGGCAATTACGAGATCGTGTGATTTTTATTTTTAGGGGGACAAGAGAAGAAAGTCCCTTCACCAAAAGCTGCGTTCAGGATTATACATTTTTTAATGTTTTTAATGTTTTTCTTAGTGTTGTCACTGAACACTGGATGACATGATTCTTCTGAGACCATTTGTCACTGTTAACTCTAGGTGAGTGGCACCCCCTCCACCCCAACCCCATCCCCTTAATCCTGCAATCACTGCAGAAAATACATGTAACGGTAATTTATGAATCTCAGTGTCATTTCTCTTCCAGGTTTAATAGTGGATCGTGGTTTATTCTATTTATATTTCATCATGCACAAGGAAGCTTGTCAAGAGCAAAAGATCAGAGCCATCTAATTCTTCCCCTCTTCCTCAGCTATTTCTGGAAGGTGCAGTGGCACAGAGCTAGAAGGCACACCGTCCTTGGCCCTAGTGAATGGAAATGAATGTACTTAGGGCTTCAAGGGGAACAGGGAAAGTTGAGGAAGAGAGGGAACAAAGGATGGCCAGGTGGTACAGGAGACTTCCTTCAGTCGTACACCCCATAGCTGATCTCTTATACATTTGTGAAACTTTGAGAAATGCCAATAGCACCTCTTTTAATCCTTCATAACATAATCAGAATTTCTGGGCAACTGAGAACAAAAAGGAAAATAGTTTGATTTGTTCACTCACTGCTTAAATACATTTCTGTCAGAAAAATCAGGCAGGTCTGGTTATGTTTTAGATTTTTGTTTAATTCAACATTAGCAAATAAGGTAAAAAGTAAATACTGGGTGAATGCTGTAACAAAGATGAAGAGCACCTCTTAGTTGCAACCAAGCCCGGTGTGCATACACTAGCTTGGGTTGTGAGTTTAAGCTATTATTAGAGCAACAGTACTAATTCTGCCAGGAGATGCTGGAGACCTTGGGCAAAAGATATAGGTCTTCAGTTGGCAAGGGCAGTGCTGGAGGTATCAACTGAAGAAAAAGAAAGCCCTTCAGTCTGCATGATGTCTTGGGAAGTTTTGACTGAGTTTGGTCTAAACTCAAGAAAAAGCAATCAACCATAGTGTTTATTTTCAACTACATGGACTTGTCAGATTTAAGGGGGAAATTGTGGACACTTTCAATTTGTATATAATGAGCACCTACTAAATGCAAGGTGCACAATATATAAAAATCCCTTTGCTTTGAGCTCCTACAATCCCCTTTCTGTCCCTTGCAATAATAATCCATACAAATAGTATGGTATTATTTAACCATCGGCCTTCTCCATCAAACAGTGAACTCCTGCCCTCAGGCTGTAATGGTTCTGACCTTCCCAGAACTTAGAAGTTGCTCAAAATATATTTGAATAATTGATAAGACATAAAACATTTCAGATGTTAGATATCAAGAGAAGAGGTCTTAGGAGATGTTATATGATGAATAACTAATGAAAATAAGTAGAGAAGCAATGACTTCAGGTTGAAACCTGGATCCCTGGGTCATAGGAGGAATCCTTACACTGATACATATGTTCAGAGCATAGATACAGAAGCTGCTACTCAATGAAAGGGGAAAAGTAGGATAGAGGAGGGACCAATGGATGGGATCCCAATTACCGGTGTCTTTCTATTTTTACATACACATGTAAAAATATATATGTTTGAAAGACAAATGTAAAATAAAAAAATTAAAAAGGGACAGTGAAATTGTTTAGTAGGTAAAGGTACTTACCCTCAAGCCTGAGCTTTATTCCATGTAGTTGAAGAAAAGAACCAACACCCCAAAGTTGTTCTCTGATTTTTACATGCAGGCGCGCACACACACACACACACACACACACACACACACATACACACACACTACAATTGCAAATGCACACATAAAATTTCATCAGGTTTTCTATATTGATCAAATTGATTTAATTTAATAAGATGCTATGGACTGCAATGATTTTGAGAAAAATATGAATTCATATTCCTTTATTATTATTTAGTAATTAAGTTCCAAACACTTACCTACACAATCACATTTTGTCCATTTATTCTCTTCACGTCAAGATAACTCAGTGTAAGACACAAAACTGAAAAGACATACTTTATCACCTAATGATATTATCATGAAAATTGATAATAATTATATAAGTGAGTGGGGGAAATAAACACACTCATGAAAGTCCAGGCAAGATGTAGCAGGAATCCAGAGGGCAGAGAACTCTAAATGATTGTGTCTCCATTGGATTGATGAATATATTGAGCTGCAAAGAAGTTAAATTAAAACGATCCAGTCCAGAGGAACTGACTTTCAGAACAGGCAATCAGATGTTAGCCATATTTAAAAAGTACATTAGCCATACAGTTCTTAGATGGTAACTTGAGGCCAAAACTTTAGTCAATGTCTAAGTTTTTTTTACAGTGTGGAAGCACAAGGAGTGACTTGGAAAGCTGGACAACTATATATCAGACTAAAAGTTCTCAAAGTTGCCAATAACAACCACTCCAGATGCAGAAGGCTTCAAGGTGGTGCAAGGTCTCAAAGTGTAGAAGCAGCAAGCATGAAGGGGAAAGAAGTAGTCTTTGGGGTAAGATTTAAGTCTTAACAAGAGTCTTGTTAAAATGCTCTTCCCAATCTGTACTTACAGAGCTATTTGCTACCATAGACCTTTATCTCTTTCTTTCAATCACACTTCAAATAGAGGTGGAACCAGTCACCTAATTTGAAGAGAAGGCAAGAATCTACTTTCAAAAGTTAAACTAGCATAAGGGCAGGTCTCTGATTTCAAGGAGAAAATAAGAAAACACAAGAGACATGAGTTTACCTTTCAAGGGTCTATGAAGTGTTGTGGGCATATATTGAAAGGGTAATCACTTTAGCTTTCTAGTCCCATTACCCACTTTGCCCCTCTAGGTACACTCGCCTCTGCCTGCTTCATTAAGGATCCCCCTGGTTTTACTATCCAGTACACAGTATGCAGTAGTACTATTGTACTCCTACTATATGGTAGGCTTAATGGTCTCCAAGTAGGTCCATGTTCTAATCTATGGAAACTGTAAATGGTCTCATCACAGGGCAAAAGAGTCTGCAAATATAATTTCCATTTTGGATTTGAAGATAGAGAGATATCCTAAATTATCTACATAGATCAAACTAATCATGTGAGCCTTTTAAAATATAGATCTTTCTTTGCCTGGAGCCACAGAGATCCTATAGAAGATATATGAGACAAAAGGGCACTTGGTAAGGAAGACGAGTGGTTTTGAAGAGTTAACTGGAGTCCAGAAGGAAACTAGAATATCAGGCCTACTGTAATTGGAAACTGAATTCTGCCTGAGACTCAAAAGTTCTTCTCAAAGTAGATAGTCTCTAGGTGTTAATAAAAAGGGGTGTTTCTCTTCTGTTAATCTACATTTGTGTTCTTGGGAAAGCTAAAGAGATTAACTGAACTGTGCAGAGTTCCCACACTTCTGTGCCACATCTCAGTGCTATTTAAACAATTACATTTTTAGTCCTTTGTTATAACAGAGGTAGTATTATGGGGTAGCTGAAGAGATAATTCCAGAGAGGCCTGAATAAGTCAAATGGGGTCTCTCTTAGCTACAAGCAGGACTGTTCCAAGAAGATTAGAAGGAAGCAGACTCTACCTTCAGTTGGTTTGAGGGCAAAAACCATAATTTTGACAGATACAGAAAGGCAGCTCTGCATGTCTGCCGCAAGCAAGCATTGTTCACAGAATCAGAGAGATAGCAGTTAGATGGTCAGATAGTAAACCTTCAGTCCATAATCATACTTTATAGGAATTTATGGCTGGTTCAGAGACCAGGTTCCAATAAGAATTTGTGGCTGTTGTGAGGAAACCAGTTTTTATCCAAGATAGTTTTAGGAATGCTTTCATTAGATGGTGTATAACTATAGTTCAGTAGCTTACCATCGTAGATCATCCAGTGTTACCAAAAATTATCTTTAATCTTTTTCAGTCACCCTCTTTTGTCATGCCTTCTAATTCACACCATTTATAAACCTTGAGGTGAAGCAGGGTCTCCTCTCTCTAGGCTCTTGTTACTTCCTCTCTGGGCTTTCCTATTTTGCTCATTTGTACTCTTATCTATGTTCATGAGTGTCTTAGCTTATATACTATCCCTTAATTCAGTTTTGTGGCCCACCCACACTGAGTTACAGTGGCATAGATTGGCAAGTAGTTCAACCATATTTAATACCCCTGTGTATATGGTTCTAGTCATTCCAGGACACTTAATGATAAGAGAAGTGTTATAGCCGGGCAGTGGTGGTGCACGCTTTTAATCCCAGCACTTGGAAGGAAGAGGCAGGCAGATTTCTGAGTTCGAGGCCAGCCTGGTCTACAGAGTGAGTTCCAGGACAGCCTGAACTATACAGAGAAACCCTGTCTTGAAAAAAATGAGAGAGAGAGAGAGAGAGAGAGAGAGAGAGAGAG